>NC_083763.1:68465142-68765142 GCF_963514075.1 Conger conger
GCCAACCTTCCCCCAGAGCAAGGACAGCGCTAGGGCATCTCAGAGCGAAGCCATTCTATATCGGGAGAGTTTTATATCTATGTATTGATCAGCACAGATGGCCGTCAATCGATCTTATCTGCTTTGGGCACAGACTTGTCAACTGCCAGAGGGATCAAATATGGTTCAGGTCTGAGAGAAGGTCTTGAAATGTCATCTGAAACCTTGGGCGGTGTGTGTGTGTGTGTGTGTGTGTGTGTGTGTGTGTGTGCATGAGAGTGTGTGTGAATGTTTGTGTGTTCCTGTGCAAATATTGTACATGCTTGGGTGTGTTTTGGTGTGTGTTTGTGTGTGTGTTTGTATATTATAAGCATGCATGTTCATGTGTGTGTGTCCATGTGCCCATGTCCAAATGTGTGTGTGTGTGTGTGTATGTGTGTGTGTGTGTGTGTATATATTGCTGATGACATTTGATTAGAATCAAGCCAGGCAATGTGAGTATGTGGAACACCACCACTGCTCCACGCCTGCATTGAAACACCCCACGTGGGACCAAACACACACACACACACACACACACACATCATGCGTGTTTGCGTGAGGAAAAACAGAGCCCCAGCCATGGCAGGGAGCATGTGTAAAGCAGCACACACTGTCCAAGCACAAACATACGGTGAAAAGATTTCACATTTTAAAGAACATACAATATGATATCTGACATAAAAAGCAGAAAATTGTGGTTATTTGTATTGTTGTTGGACAGATGTTATAAATAGTACTTGTTCCAGAATAGATCCACACAAGTGTGCGTGAGTGATAACGTGAACATGCACATTGACACAATGTGTGTGCGTGTGTTTGTGTGTGTGTGAGAGAGAGAGAATGAGAGAGTGAGAGGCTAAGACAGAGCCTGTTTTCTGCAATGAGCGAGAATGAGATTGTCCAGATATGTATGTATGGCATCATTTCATGGCAAGCAATCACTTTGCTTTCAAAGCAGGCCAAATAATTTCCCTTCATTACCGTTGAGGAAAATCTGTTGCTGACTCATTTGAATCTCCTCGCCGAACAACAAGGGCTTTTTTTTTCCGAACCACAGAGAGACGCACGGCATTAAACTGTAGCGTGCCGTCGCGACGGGGTCCCTGCTAGCGCACGGACGCAGGACACGCCTTTCAGACGAAACAAAGAGCGCGCGTATCCTGTGCGGCCTAATGCGGTAAAAATAACCAGATGTGGCAGAAATGAGGTAATAACAAGAGTGTTTTACCACAAGATTGTAAATGGCCTGCAATCATGTCCAGGGGACAGGCAGCTTGAAGCTTTACATTATGGATGATGGAAGTATACTCCGAGTGGCCGATTACCCATCAAAGGAGGGACTGTTCGTAATGTATAAATTTATGCCACAACAGATTTTTTATGAAGATACGCAGGTCCTCCTGAATACTTCTTGCATTTTGTTTACCGCAGGGGAGTCCTTCTTTAATTTAGCTGTCAATACTTTTTTCTTTCATTACAAGCTTGCTTTTAGGGGGGATATTCAACATTCCAACCACTACCACGATAGGGTATTTGGGACAGAAATTAAAGGCTAACAGTCTCTACCCAGAACTCCCGAAATGCAAAAAGAAAGGGTCCATTTAACAGATTTTCCTTCCACCAAATAAAGGGCACCTTGAATATAGTGCATTCGGTTATAATTTTGTAAAAGAGTGTCCTCAAACATGTAAAAAGCCACTCAAAACTCAAAAAACCACAAGCACAACATATGCCTCTGCTATTGATGGGGAAATATATTTTCACCAGTCATCAGAGAAGGAGGGATTTAGAGACTCATGTGGGTCCCAATACCAGGCCTCCATGCTGCTCCCAATTTAGCAGGATTAGCTCCTGGTAATTGATGTGTGCTTTCTAGAATAATATTTTATGAGCACATCTACAAATGGAGTACAAATGACAAATGACATATTCCAACTGAGGAGCACATGTGCTCCATGGAAGAAATCTTAGCGCAGAGCTGTGAATACTGTGATGTTGAATATCAGAAAGGGAAGCCTGTAGCCCAGTGGCTAAGGGACACGACTGGGACTGGGACATGACTGGGACTGGGACTGGGACATGACTGGGACCTGGAAGGCACATGACTGGGACCCGGTAAGATGGCGGTTCTGGCCCCGGTGTAGCCACCATAAGATCCACAGAGCTGTTGGGTGGTGGGGTAAGGCCCTTAACCCTGCATTGCTCCAGGGGGGATTGTCCCCTGCTTACTCAAGTGAACAGTAAGTCACTTTGGATAAAAGCATCAGCTAAATAACAAATGATTATTATTATTAGTATTATTAGTATTATTGAAGGGGGTAAGCCTGGGCCCTTACCTCGGCAGACGTTCCCGTTGTCCGGCTCGTATCCGGCCTTGCAGGTGCAGCTGCCGATGGGCACCATCCACTCGCCGTCCCCGTTGCAGTAGAGCTTGATGGGCACGTCCACCTCCTCCGAGTTGGTGATGCAGATCCCGCGGGCGATGACCAGCGAGGTGCTCTCGGCGCCCGTCATGGTCTCGGGGAAGATGGCGAAGTTCTGCACGATGCTGGGGCACTTCTTGTAGAAGACGCGGACGGAGAGCAGCGACATGCAGGCCCCGTAGTCCTGGAAGGCCAGGTAGAAGCCGTTTTTGGACAGGGGTCCGAAGCTCCGCACCTCCGTGTTCACCTTCATGAGCCGGCCGCCGAAGTCCACCTGGGAGAAGCTCTCGTCGGCCGCGATGGTGTCCACCTTCAGGTAGGGCGCCTCCATCCAGAAGGCCGTGCCCTTGGTGGCGATGATGGAGTCTGTCTCGTAGTAGTACAGGTTGAAGGTCTCCTTGCAGGACCCCGGCACGTTTGGGATGCTGCTGCAGTCTCGGACCGTGAAGCGCATCTCCACGTAGATCCGCTGGGCCCCGCGCCGGTCAATGAACGTGGTCAGGAGCCAGTTGTTCTGGCTGGACTCGAAGACGTTGCACACCTGGTAGGTCCGGATGGTGTTGAGGTTCTCGTCGTACCCGCTAACCTCCTCCCACTGCGAGGGAGACAAAACAAAAACACGAGGGCCGCGTTAATCAACCGATCGCTCGCGCTCACGATGTCAAACTGCCACAGCTCGGGGGGAGAGCAAACGAGCAATTAAACCAGCAGGCTCTTACAACCCAATGACAATAAACGGGAGCGGAATCTTAGCAATCTCAATTCTCATAAAAAGATAGGACGATAATAACATTTGGCCGATTTGACAGCCGTGTTAATTAAGCACCATCAAACAAATCGTCTTAAAACACAATCAGCCGTGAAAAGTGAATTCTCTTTTTTTCTTTACTCTTGGTGAAATGCCTTCTCAGCTAAAATTCCCTGGCCTCAGTGTCTTACTCCTGGGAACTGTCAGCATCGCAAAATGGATACGGTACCATCATATCATTATAACTATGATTAACAGTAGAGAAGGCAACCCCAGAAGTAGAACGGATAACTGGAAACGGTTCTACACCGCGTGTTCTGCACCCGATTAACCGCACTTCATTCCCAGCGCATCGCATTACAGCTCATTGTGGGGAGAGGAGAGGAGACGGCCGTCTGTCACAAACGCATTAGTCCTCCACGGGAGTCTCCCACGAGTGCAGGGCTGCTCTTCCCACAGTCCTCCATGTCTGAGAGGAACTCCCAATGGAGCACATTAGGGAGAGAGGACACAGTAACCACCGCAACTTCAGGTCCACAGACATCTTCAGCGCTTAAACGTCAACAACTGGCTTCTTTAACTGCTGGAAATCTTTAACATCGTCATGGCATTTTAACCAAATCTCCCCTTCCCACACTCCAGCACTTTAAACTTCATTATGAGTGCTTTATGTTGATGGTAGGTATTACGGCATGATTTCAAGGTTGTGTCACAGTTGCAAGCTGGGCAAGCTAGCCTACATTACCACTTAAATATATATATATATATATATATATATAAGTTTCTTATATAACTCCCGATGATGCACTCATGTTCTCTTGCATTGTAAACCACTCTGGATTAGATTATCTGGCGAATGAATATAAAGGAAATGTAAAGCGATTCAAAGTTTAGACATGCATCGTAGCACGCAGTTCAGATGTTAAAGAACAACAGTGTGGCAAATCACTTACAGAAACCAAATGCATTTCAAATACGTCAACTTATGAAATATGGAAAATATGTTGATTTCTACATTTCATAGAAATGTATTGAAAAAATATGCTTTGCAATATTTGTGTAATTACCCATAAGCGCAATATCTTTATTCATACCAACATTTTATTAAAATATATTACATTATATTCCATTTCTATAAGGGCCTGGAAGTCATCTTCTTTTACAGCAACAAAATGTACTTCCCCTGTAGATGGGAGTTTCTTATTACAACCATAGAAGAACTAACAGAAAACAGCTGTGTGGTCTTTGTAACTAAACCCATAAAAACAGCACGACAGTTTCACTGTCATTTCTGTCTGCTTCTTCATGACTAATGTGTTGATACACACCCACTCCTAAAGTAATTGCTATATTTTATCATATATTTTAATGTAGATTATTACAAAAGCGCACTTGTACATTGTAATTTAATACCCACAGCCTGTGATTTCTCCACGAGAGAGACAGCCACACGATTCCCACCACAACAATTCGAAATGGTAACGATAACATCAGCCAGACATTCTGCGCATTTTCATTACCTGGCTGCGATCCATCAGAACACAGCAACTACAATTATCTGAGGTGTGACACAATTGAAAAGCTATCTTTGCCAGACATGACAAAGCACTGACTTCACACATTAGGAAATGTGGTTTTTACAGATCCAGGCTTTTGTGCTATTGAATTACAATTAGGGTGGGGGGAGGGGGGGTGCGGGGGGCGTGCGGGGGGCAGGGGGTGAGGAGGAGACGCAGGGAGGGAAATCGTAGCCGGACGGTTGCAGCTGTAATGGAGTCTGCACTTAAAGTATTGTTTTAGCGTTCGCTCCAGTTACAAGCCTGATGAGAGTAAAACACAGCAAAACCACGCCACTGATCCATTAATTCCAGGCGTTCGTATTTGTCTTAAGCCATCAAACTTCTAAATACAACGCATCCATCGCCGTAGCGCCGGGATAATTGCAGGAAACGAGCGCTGCTCTGCGGTTAAAAACATCAGAAAAAGGACAGGACAGGAGAGCGGAGTGCAGTCAGTGGCACACAGGAACCTCAGGTATATTAATAGTTTGGAGGCCTGGGAGATGACAGTCGGTGGTGGTATCTGCAGGCTGGATGTATAAAAAGACACAGGTTTCACCGCGCTCAAGTGCAATGAGGTCAGGAGTGCGCTCTCCGGTGTTTTGGGCCTGACTCTGGGCCGAGAGGCAGGATGACAGATGCAGAACCAGGCCCTGGGAGATCAGGGGGGAGATTAGTGGTCATGTGACACTCGAACCCGGACGCACTTTTTCACAAGAGCAGTCAGACAGGTCCCGTCATAAAACCCCTTGTTTGCCTTCCCCTATCGCCCCCACACACACTGAAACCTTTCTGAAAGAAAAAACAGAACCTTTACATAAACCACAGGCTTGAAACACGCCACAGCCAAGGCGAATGAAAAAAATTAAATAAATAAAAAACCCAACCGAACATTTATTCTCAAGAGGCCTAATAATGGAAAGACATATGCTGTTTGTTTTTTTTTTTCTCTAAAAAGGAAATGAATGTTGGCAGAGAGTGTGAAACTAAACTGGAGGGGTAGGGGAGAAACAGTAACGTGGAGATGGAGGGTTAGGGTGACAATCTCCTTCCCGTTGCTCATTTCTTATCACAGCCAGAACTAACAGTCAAGACCAACTGGATGGAAGTATTTCCTTTATGTTTCTCATGCTTAATCATGCTTGGGTTGATCTGTAATACACTTATTAAACTCAACTTCTCCCGCTGGATAAGATCAGGTTGAGTATTTCTCTCACAGGATCACAGTGCTATGGAGGCAGTGGTTAGTGGAGCTCTGCGATCCGGCTTGTTTGCAGACCCTGGGCAACACTGCTGTAATGGACCGCTTTACATGTAAACTAGTCGTAATTTCGAGTTGAATGACCGGTTAGCCCCGGAGCGACAATTGAAATAAAACCGTAAAGAAGAATTAGAAGTAATCACGGTGGTATACGGTCATTTTAGCGTGGCTATTAAGCATTATTGAAAGACAGTATAATAAACCCGTAACCCAGAGATGCAGGCGGTCCGGTGTAGGAGCCACCGTTGTGAAACCTCTATGTGTCACATGACCCACTCAGGCCTGAGGAAGGCCCAGCCTGTCGCCACGGAGATGATGAATATCCCTGATTACACGGAGCTGCCGGTGGAGTCTGCTTTGCTCTCCCGCAGGCCTCGTGGAAGACGAGGCGATGAGAGAGAGTGAGAGAGAGACAAAGAGAGAAAGAAAGGGAGGGATACAGAGCCGTGAGAAATAAAAAGAAAAGAGTGTGTCCTGCAGGCTACAGCCAGTGTCAGGAGCTTCGCTCTCGCGCCTTCACGTGAAATGAATGTGGGAACGCAATGCTCATACCAATGCTATTTATCCACAAACAAATAACAAATAAAACTATCAGCGGCTCATCGCTGTCCATTGTGCTGCAGTGTTAGGTATATGTAGTCATATGCATGACAATTGCAAATAATATTATTCGTTCTTTTTTTCGGTTGGAAAAAAAAGACAAATGAAAGATAAATATTCAAGGTAAACTCGTAAAGTGAAACCAGAACCGTCTTTCTCACCACAGTTTGTCATAATGCAGCAGCCGTCTGGTTTTGCAATAACACCCGAACAATGTTACGACCGAATTTACAGACATTATCACCCTTTCATTTCCTGATTCCATAACCTGCGACAAGAAAAAAAGCCCTTGTTCAGGAGAACAGCACCATCAATCTCTTTCCTTAATCTCCTTTGAGAAGCCTCCCCGGCCTTGTGACAGGTGACCCTCGTAGACGAGATCAAAAAAATTAAATAAAAGGTGCAGTGAACTTGTTTAAGAATATAAGTGGGCATGGACCTCTGGCGTTAGCGTCATACGGACAGCTCCTGAGGGCAGCAGCCATGAGGCGCGAGGTTGGGTCACAGGCGAGGGACAGGCGGCAGGCCCGGAGGGACACGGTGTAAGCAGTGTTATTTCGGACACGGGGCCAGAGACGGGGCGCGCCGCGCCCCTGATTGAGCGCCGCTCTAACCGGGGCGGAAGGCGTTTACCGCGGACGTTCCCGTGGCGACCGAAACTGTGAACAACTTGAGGAGGGGGGAAAAAAAAAAAGAAAAGAAAAGACGGTGGAGTTAAATTGTGATTGTGGCGAGGTCGGTCGGGTGGGGTGGGGTGGGGTGAGGTTGGGGGGGGGGGGGGACGGAGAGAGGGAAGAGCAGACGGCGTTGACGTGATTAATGAGTTTACTGTAATCCCAGACGCAAATTAAACGCTTTTTTTTCTTTTCTCTCGGCTTCTCCCCTTCTCCGCTCGCCTCTCGGCGGCGCTGACCATTCATCAGCATTAGAGGAGGCTGTCCCCGCCCGCGCGGCGGCCATTAATACAGGCGGCGGAGGGGCCCGGGGGGAGGCTCCCGGCCCTGCCGGTCCAAATGACTGCAATCTTTCAGAACCAGGCCGTGGAGATGGCACACATACACACATACACACACTCACACACACTTACACACGCACATACACATACACACTCACACACACTCACACACACTCACACACACACACACACACTCATAGACACAGACACAGACACAAACACACACACATACACATACACATACACATACATATACCCATACACATACACATACACATACACATACACATACACATACACACACATACACACACACACACACACTCACACACAGACACACACACACACACACACACACACACTCACAGACACAGACACAGACACAGACACAGACACAAACACACACACACACACACACACACACTCACAGACACAGACACTGACACACACACTCACAGACACACACACACACACTCACAGACACTGACACACACACTCACAGACACACACACACACACTCACAGACACAGACACAGACACACACACACACACACACACACAGACACACACACACACACACACACACACACACACACTCACAGACACAGACACTGACACACACACTCACAGACACACACACACACACTCACAGACACTGACACACACACTCACAGACACACACACACACACTCACAGACACAGACACAGACACACACACACACACACACACACAGACACACACACACACACACACTCACAGACACACACACACACACAGGCCCAGGCCTCAGACAGCAGCGCCAGTGCCGGTCATGTGACCGTGCTCTATTCCCGGGCCCTCGAGGGACACGAGCAGCAGGAAGGCCGCCAATTCCGCCACTTCTCCTTTCCTGAACCGAACGGCTTCCCAGGGAGAACAGCGAGACGAAACAGAAAATAATGTGTGCTGGAGATTTCATCGCCGCTGTAGTACTGCGGAGTGTCGTCTGCTTGGCTCCCCGTTGAATCGTCCTCCAGTCCTTTTTTCGCCCGTGTGTTCTTAACCCACCTCAGTTCTGTGTTTATATTAGATCCCTCTTCACACACAATCTCTGCCACAGACAAGCCCACCTTCCCCTCCCGAACATGACTCTCATATCTGTCTGCGGCACAATGCCTTAAATCCAACCTTTTCTCAGGCAGGCTCGTCGGGCCCCGCAGCAGAACCCTGTGCTGCTGCTCCCAGCCACCGCGACTCATTCCTCCTGCCCTGCTGGGGCCGGCGGCCATGTTTGTACACCGGCGCATACCCGGATCCAACAGTGTCCCGTTGGTTTCTCTGCATTAGTTATTTGTTAGCTGCATTTCTGTCACGCCCCTCCAATCTCACTCTTTCTCCCTCTCTCTCCCTCTCCCTCTCTCTCAGTTGAATTCATATACACTTCATGGGTGTGGCAAAGGTACACCTACATTGCCAAAGCATACGCTGACAAAACAAACAGACAACTGTCAGGCAATAACAAATTGAAGTGCAATACACAAACAGAAGAATGTGTACAGATCCCTCTCTCTCACACCCTCTTCCCCTCTTCCCCCTTTCTCCCTCTCTCCATCTCTCCATCTCTCTGTTAATGATTCAGCAGTCGAGCCGTGTGTGACAGCGTATCAGTGTATGGCCGATGTTCAATGACTCACGTACACCACGCTCCCCATCCTCTCAGCTGCAGCTGCTTCATTACTGGACATTAATATTTATACTGCATTCCCACTTCAGAGTGACAATAAGAAACATATCGTTATGAATTTATTTTATTCATTTGATAAAGCAACGCTACTGATCTATGAGGGAATATAGACAGAAGCAAAGAAATCTACAAGCCGTAATGTAATGAATGAGTAATACTGACGTTCTCTCAGTAGAAGTGTGTAAGTCTTTAAGAAAAGGGATCAGACTGCCATTGTGTTCCTATTCTTCCCAGAGGATAACTATAGCCGTTCATCTGCCGTCGCCTGGGAGATAATGGAATTCTGTGTGCTCCGCTATCTGCACCTGTAAAACAACATGTCCGCTGAGCGACCCGGTATAGACAGTCAAACAGACTGTTTTCAGAGACCGCCGTGCACACACAACGCACGCGCACACACACGACGCACGTGCACACACACAACGCACGTGCACACACACAACGCACGTGCACACACACGACGCACGTACACACACGTCGCACGTGCACGCACACACTCTCTGGGTCTATTTCAGGACAGTGTTGGCAGTCCTGCGCATTAATCACTTTAACTTCCTGTTATTTATACCGTGTTTTTCTGCCTTGTTTCTTGGCTGTTCTCCACACTGAAAACATCCAACAGCAATACTGAGCTTTCCCCGACACTTCCTCTGGCATTTTGAGAGAGAGAGCAGACAAGCACGCTTGTCCTCCAAAGTCTGGCACTTCTTCCCCCTCTGCAGTGGCCATGGAGACAGGGTGTAGGCATTCCAATCAACCAGAGGGGGCGCTAATGCGTAAATAACCTGGAGAATGAAAACCTCGCACCCATGGTGATGCTATGCCCAATAAAGCATCACTCTGGACAAGTCCTGGGTGAAATATGTAATTGTTTTGGAGTCAAATACTTGTTTAAGCTTTACTGAGCTTGTCTGGTGTATTGGAACCGATGAAATGCCCCCAAAAAGTGCAAATCCCGCCTCCTGTTCCAATTCCAATTCAAATGGTTGGCACAATTGCGGCAGCCAAGATCAATCAAGCACAGAAAAGTATTTGAATGGAAAACAATGACGTATTTGACCCAGGTCTGCTCTGGACTGTGCATGAGTCATGAATCAGGCACCATCACCGCTAGCATAGAATAGATCCTGAATTATATCACAGCGCAAAAAAACAGGGCTTCAGCAGGATAATCCTAATAGCATCTTGTTGCTTTGGCTAATAGCGCCTGCTAAACGACTCAATTGTCAGTAAATGGTAAAAAAGTTAGCAAATGGTAAATTTGAATGTGTCACCTGGGAGGCCATTATCCAGATTATTAAGTATAATACTGTGTAAAAGCAGGCTAAAGATAGTCTAAGCTTCCCCTCTTTTCTCAAACACAACTCGGACACAGGGGATCCACAAAGTTTTTATCAGCCTTTTTTAGCAGCCTAAAAAAAGGAGGCACTTTAAACCTCCATGAAGACCTCTTTCCCATGATGGATGTTCTCTCTGCTGCTCCAGTTCCCCTGGTCCCGTGTTCCCCGACGCCTCTCTCCGCACTCCTGGCAGTTCCGTGTTGACACTGGCTCCGGAACAGTCCACGGCTCACGCCCCGGAGACATGCGGGGGCCCCGGGCTCGGCTGCTTCTGATTGGCTCCCGCTCGGGCAGTAACGCCGTGCCCCAGTCACCTCATCCCCAGATTGGTGGGATTCGTCCACCGGGGACTGCTTTCACCAGGGACTCGCTAATGAGACGGCGAGCGCGCTGAACCGAACAGGAGCCCCGACTGCTGCCGTAATGAGGAGACAAAAGAGCGGGAGGGGAACGGAGCGGTGGGGAACGGAGCGGAACGGAGCGGAAAGGAGCAGTGGGGAACGGAGGGGAACGGAGCGGAACGGAGCGGAACGGAGCAGTGGGGAACGGAGCGGAACGGAGCGGAACGGAGCGGAAAGGAGCAGTGGGGAACGGATCAGTGGGGAAGGGAGGGGAACGGAGCGGAATGGAGCAGAACGGAGCGGTGGGGAACGGAGCGGTGGGGAACGGAGCGGAATGGAGCGGAACGGAACGGAGGGGAACGGAGCGGTGGGGAACGGAGGAGAATGGAGGGGTAGTAGCAGAGGGGCCAGGGCTCCACACACAGGGCTGTAATTAAAAGCCGGGTGGGCGTGGCGGGGGGGAAGGGGGTGGGAGCGGCGGAGGTGAGCCGTGACAGCGCCCCCGGTCGGTCCAGGTGCCCCTCCTCACAGAGTGGGCACATTACAGACACGCTGTCTGCAGTTGGCTAGCAACATTCCAGAGGTCAGAAAATTGCAAGACCTAGCTACTAAATAATTAAACCATACGAAGCAAGAAAAATGCTGAGACACTGGCTAGACTGGTCAAGGTTTTGGCCACATATTTCTATGCTTGCAGTCTACAGCATTATCAATCCGTTTTATCCACACCTGGCAGAGGAGGGGCTATGATTTCAGCGTGAGCTCTGATCCTCATGCAGGCATAAATGGTAAATGGTTGGCATTTATATAGCGCCTTTTGTCAAAGCACTGTACAATCACTCATTCATACACACACTCACACACAGACACACCAACGGCGATTGGCTGCCATGCAAGGCACCAACCAGCTCGTCAGGAACAATTGGGGGTTGGGTGTCTTGCTCATGGACATTTTGACACAACCGGCAACCCTCAATGTCAGATGACTGCTCTTACTGTCTGAGCCAATGTCGCCCCAGTAGTAAGAGAATTACTAGTAACAGTAGTAGTATTGTAGTAGCAGCATCAGTAGTAGTAGTAGTAGTAGTAGTAGTGTCAGTAGTATAATACTACTGCTACTACTACAGTCTGAAGACATGCAGGTCAGGTTAATAGGAGTTTAAGTTGTCACAGGGGCATGAATTAGGACGAGTGAATGGGTGTAGGCACTGCGATGGATGGATTCCTGCCTTTTACCCAATGCCAGCTGGGATAGACCCCCCCACACCCTGACCAGAAGTAAGCAGTTTAGAAAATGGATGGAGCCATTATTTATTTTCATGTTGTTGTTGCCATTGCCATCCTTATCTGGGGTGACTTAAACAGTTTACCTTCTCTCTTATTTCTCTCTCATATCACATATACGATAATTGCGTACTTGAATCATAAACAGATGTTGTTCGGCCTGAATTTGGCTGCGACTCTTAAAGCCTTTCTGGGTTTCCGTAGCTCCTCGCGGGGTATATTTAACTCTCAGCTGGTCCCCTTAGCGGGACAGATTGTGTAGCTTTGCCCCGCGCTTCAATTCAAAAGCTGAGTGCTCTCAACGCCACAGATCGGCACTAAAGCAACTTCCACTGAACATCTTTCATCTCTGGGGAAGAGGAGAGGGGGGAATGAATGACAAGTACCCCTTTGATGTCTCTGACGGAGCGTTTCTGGGCACCGCTCTCCGAGAGCTCTCGAATCGGTGGTTTAACAAAGCGGGCCAATCCCTACGCTTGCGCTTTCCGTTTGTGTTCTGCACCAACCGTTTCCGCTTCCTGTACGCCGAGACTGGAGAGTGTGAGCATTAGCACAATATAGCACGGCCTGTAGTGCATGACTGGGACCCGCAAGGTCGGCGGTTCTAATCCCGGTGTAGCCACAATAAGATCCACACAGCCGTTGGGCAGCTCCACACAGACACTCCTGATGGGCAGCTAGGACTGCTTTTCGCCCTCTAAAAAAAATGAATTGGGTGCAATGGAGGATAGCGCTGATGCTGATAATCATCTGAGGATCGGATTGGCTTGTGAATTAACTCTGGTATCACCAGAGGAGAACGGTCCAAGGGTCAGAAAGTAACTTCCATGCAGCAGTACAAGTAAAGTCCTGTTATGGGTTTCTACTACCCATGAACTTCACTCATTAGTTCTACCTCCTGGCTGAAGAGTTGTGCTAATGAGCAAATCCAGGTGACTGGAACAAAATACCAGGGAGGACTTTTGCTTTCTTTTGTGCATGGCAGCCGGATTATTACATCATTGCCTCTAACTGAGCAGAGCATGCGAGTTAAACAAATAAATATGTTGTTTTTCATTACCATTGCTATTTTTAATTAATAAACAGAATAAACTTGGGCCCAGCAACAAAAATTGTATTGCGACTAACAACATTCCGGAGGTCAGAAAATTTCTACTCAAATAATTAAACCATGTGAAAAAACAAAATAAAACTGAGACACTGACTAGACTGGTCAAGGTTCCGCCCACATATTTCTATGCTTGCAGTCTACAGCATTCTCACAGTCTACAGACTTTCCATTTCAGACTTACAGACAGAAAAGGAAAACATTTATTTCAGGGTGACATTTTTTCCTCACTTTTACAACAGATCAAACATATCTTAATGAAATTTGGTTTCTGACAGGCTATGCTTTGAAATCACAGTGACGGAACATATGTTAAAATGTTTACCGCAGTTTGCCGTTGAATCAAATTTACAGCAATAGCATTTCAGTGGAAAAAGTTACCATTACTAAAAATATATATATATTATTCAATTGCTTAATGTATAGCACAATCTCACTCAGATAGCGAGACTTTTCCACACTACCTTGCTATGCCCGTGTTTGATTTACAACAGATGAGCTACACTGCAGCCGTGTAAAAATCAATATCCCCATACACGCAATATACCGCAGGCCCCACCTGGCACGGAAATAAAATGACAATTAAGATGACTTTTTTTTTTTTCTACCTCACTGGTGAATGAAATTTCCTTTTTGCTGACAGTTTCTTTATTAAATTGTACACATCCCTTCTAGGCTACACACAACACGGGTACAATTTTAGCTGTTAGGGTTCATAATGCATTTATATTTTCCTTTCCAATGATTCCTTTTTTCTTTTCTTCTAAAAGCATTACAGGGAAGGTGGCATTGTACTGGGAACAGTTAGGGGGGGGCAGGAGAGAGGAGGGGGGAGGGAGAGAGGGGGCGAGGGGGGGGCGGGAGAGAGAGAGATGGAGAGAGTGGGAGAGAGAGAGGGGAGAGCGAGGGAGAGAGGGGGGAGTGAGTGAGAGAGAGAGAAGGGGGGAGAGAGAGGGGGCGAGGGGGGGCGGGAGAGAGAGAGATGAGAGTGGGAGAGAGAGAGGGGAGAGGGAGGGAGGGAGGGGGGAGTGAGTGAGAGAGAGAGGGAGAGAGAGGGAGAGAGAGAGGGAGAGAGAGGGAGAGAGAGAGAAAGGGAGGAGGGCACCTGCCTCCCAGATGATATCTGGCATCTGGCCTTGCATTGGCATTATCATTATTTCCTTTAGGAAGAAAGGCAGATTTTTATAGATGTTGTGGGATTTCACACCTGGATAATTTGAATACTCACAGAGAAAGAAAAAAACACATTGGCCAATTACCGCAGCTGACTGGGAAATAAACAAGGAATGAAATGATGAGACTTGACATAAGTTATCTGGCCAAAACATTTTTTTTAGCACGAGGAAGAGAAAATTAGTTTTAAATTTTAATTAAAGCAGCCACTAACTCCGCTTGCTGTTCACCCTCAGGAGCACTTGGTGGAACTGCCGTTGAGAGAGAGAGAGAGAGACTGCTCAAACAGCAGGATTAAAAACACAGCTCAGCCACAGCTACAGTAACATACACAGCCCTGCCTGGCAGTAGCATGCACAACACTGCTATGCAAGCGTTATGAGGACATCATATCTGGCTATGCGTCAGATGGTTAAACTGCTGTTTCTAATAGCAACACTAACAGAATAAGTGCTTCATTAAAAGGTAGACCGTTGTATTACTGGATGTGGAAACGGGTAAGGAGATGCGCTCTATGAAATACGGTGCTTGGGGAGCAGGAGGTCTGCTGAACCATTTCGGTTGCCCCAAAATGGCCGTGCTTTTATGTGTCGTACCAGCGTGAGCAGTCAGAGGAAAGAGGAGGACACCGCTCTACTTTATTTTCTAGATTAGCAAGAAGCGCAGGCCTGATCGGCCAACTGAGAGGGGTGAGCACGAGGCAAAAAGCCTCGAACCTCAACGCATTTCACCCTGTACAACACTGAGCACACGGACCAGGAGCGTGACAGACAGAGAGAGCAAGAGAGAGGGGGAGAGAGAGAGAGGGAGGGAAAGAAGCCGAGAGAGGGAGGGCAACAGAGAGGGTAACAATGAGGGAGAGAGAGAAAGAGCGGGAAAGAGAGTGAGACCTTTGATTTGTCCGTTTATTAAAGCGTTAAAGGAGACGGAATAACACGTCATCACCCCGCTTCCATTCAGCGAGAAAAGAAAGAGAGAGACAGAGAGAGAGTAGGAAAGAGACAGACTATTCTAATCACCCCCCAGGGGGAAAACAGACAAACCACCCGGGAGGGGGGGGGGGTCATGATCACCTGGGACATTACAGGTCATTGGTGCTCCGACTGCGAGGGGCACGGCCATCAAAGGCCTGTCTTTCTGAAGCGCAGGTAGGGAACCGCAGGGGGGCCTCTAGTTCAAACTGGAGCTTTCACTCTCACACAAAAACGGCATTACATCACATACTACTACAGAACGGCTGGGCCCAGAACCCAGCTGTGAATACAGAGAGAGTGTTTCAGGTAGAATGGCTTTCTGGGGGATTATCCACCTAGCTGCAAACATTAAGCCATCTGGACACAGGAACTAGCGCAAACCGTCGCCCCAAGCCCCGTTCGGGCCCAAGCAGGAAGCCACTGCGTTTCATTTATCAGGGCCTGTTGTTCAATGAACTACACTACACCTTAGGCCTGTATTCAAACAGAAGGACAATGAACTAGGCTACAATGTGCTGAAGTGTACTTTGGCAGTGTATGCTTTTACGATTCGATCCGCTCTACAGCTTTTAAAGACATGCGGATGCCCGTTTGAGACTTTTTTGTGAATGTATGGATTTCATCCCTCAAGTAATTGCAAGGAAACTTAGAATAGCCAAAGCAGTATCAAAATGGCAGTTTCTTAGTTTGCATTGGTTTCTGTCAAGCATTACCCAGTTAATTTTGTGAGACAGCTGCCATTTTTTAAACTGTACTATTTAGCCGAACAAAGCACCTGGCATCCATCAAATGCTTTCAGTAGAGGGGGGCGATCATAGGGACCTCTGTGGGGACCTCCCCAACATGCATACGCACACACACACACACACACTCTCTCTCTCTCTCTTTCCCTCTCTCTCTCTCTCACACACACATACGCACACACTCTCTCTCTCCCTCTCTCTCACACACAAATACATACACACTCCCTCTCTCTCTCACACACACACACACTCTCTCCCTATCTCTTACACACACACACACACACTCTCTCTCTCTCCCTCTCTCTCTCACACGCACATACACACACACACTCCCTCTCTCCCTATCTCTTACACACACACACGCACACATACACACTCTCTCTCCCCCTCACACACACACACAAACACACTCTCTCCCTCTCTCACACACACTCTCTTTCTCTCCCTCTCTCTCACACACACAGACACACATACACACTCTCTCCCTATCACTCTCTCTCTCTCACACACACACACACACGGTGACTATCACAGTGAATCATTTCGAAGTACAACTGCACCTATGCAGAAGCAGCACTGGATCATTCCCCCTGCCCTGTGATCCACTCCAGCTGCCAGTTCCTACAGCAGCGTATCAGAGCAGAGCAGAAGCCATGAGTCATGATGATCGGAGAGGTCACCAAATGGAATGGGTGATCTTTACTAAAACTGAAAACCTTGTTCATTTAAAAATATATATCTTAACAAAAACAACAACAGGCTCCAAACAATGATATGAGGTAAGAACTAATCTGGGGGCAGATAGTGAGAGAAAGAGACAGAGAGATAAAGGGGGGGTGGTTTTTATGCAACACTTTGGCAATATTTACTGCATGTATTTCATGCCAATAAAGCATATTGAATTGAATCAAATTGAGAGATAGAGAGATAGAGAGTGGCATTATTTTTAACATTGCATTATTCCTGTAAAGCTTTGGCAACACATATTGTATCTTATGTCATGCCAATAAAGCAATTTGAAATTGAATTGAGTGGCAGAGGGAGAGAGGGAGTCCAACTCTTCATTTCTCAATCCTCACCTGTGCGTGTTGTACCCGTGCCTCCTCCACTGCAGTGCGCCCTCAGCCTGCGCCTCCATCTCTCAGTGTAGCAGGAGGTGCATCTCACCTCCTCCCCTGCCCCACTTAATCACACGAGTGGAGACTGGCCCGGGTCAAGCCGTCTTTCACACACTAACGCACTTCTGCCATGCATGGAGGCGTGCTTCTTTAGAGTTCTTTTTCTTTTTACTCTCTCTCTCTGTCTCTCTCTCACTCCCTCTCTGCCTTGCTCTCTCTCTCTCTCCCTCTCAGTCCCTCTCTCTCTTCCTCTCTCTCTCTCTCCCTCTCACTCCCTCTCTCTCTGCCTCTCTCTCTCTCTCTCTCTCTCTCTTTCTCTCAATAATCCATTCTCCAGAGGACACATCTCAGCAATTACCTCTAACGCTGCTCACCCTGATGGACTGAAACTACAGGTCACCTGGCTCTCCCACCTACTCCAGATTCATCACTGAACACATTTGTGTGTTTGTGTGTGTGTGCGTGTGTGTGTGTGTGTGTGTGTGTGTGTGTGTGTGTGTGTGCATGTATGTATGTGAGCGTGTGCGCCTGTGTCAGCTTTCTGCCATCCCTGTTCCTGTTATCCTTTATTCGCAGTGTGTGGTTCAGCTAATGCGATTCAGTTAAATAGACTGCTGTAATCCGCTGGGAGTCTGATATTCAGAACCACACGTTGGACAAGGCTTATCAATCATCAATGCTAAACATGTAACAACTAAAACACAGTTCCAGTTCTTGTGTTTTAGTGAAGATAGCCACCCTCCTTACAATTTCAACATTTTACATTTGCATTTTTGCACTCTAACATCAACATTGCGTGCTTATCTCCACACACTTACAAGCAGTTCTCAGTTTAACACAAAGGAGGAAAAATTCTCCTTCTCAATACAAACTGAAACAAGTGTTTGCAGTATGTGTGCTTTCACCATTAAATCACAATTAAAATAAATGTTCATAAATTCATATATGTTCATATATCAATTGTCTTCTCTCCCTCTCTCAGTCTCTCTCTCCCTCTCCCTCCCTCATTCTTTCTCCCTCTCTGTCTCTCTTCCTCCCTCATTCACTCTTTCTCATTTTATCTCTCTCCCTCTCCCTCCCGCTCTCTCCCTCCCTCATTATCTCTGTCCCTCTCCCTCCCTCTCTCTCCCTCCCTCATTATCTCTCTCTCTCTCTTTCTCACTCTCTCTCCTTCCCTCCCTCTACTGAAGCCGTATGTTCAGGGCCCTTCTGCTCTGTCCCAGTTGCCTGTCTGCCTGCAGCGGAATTGTGCTTCACGCCTGAAACACTGTGATTGTGTGTGTGTGCGTGTGTGCATGTGTGCGTGTGCATGTGTGTGTGTGTGTGTGGGGGGGGGGGGCTTGCCGAAGGATATTTTGTTTGTCTGTAAATAAGAAAACATCCCTCATCCGCTGCCTCTAAAAATAAAGACTCCAACCCCCACTTTAATTCAGAGGCAAACTCCTTGCAAACTTTAAACTTTAAACGTAAAGAGCTGAGAGAGGGGGGGTGTATAAGATTGGGGTCCCCTGTGGTCCTGACTTTAAAGCACAGGAAAGGAGGCGTTCGGCTCTGGGGCTGAAGGGACACAAATGAGCCAGTTCGTCGCCCGCTCTCGCTGACGGAGCGAGTTCGTCGCCCGCTTTCGCCGATGCGTCACACGGAGAACAGAGGCGTTGAACGGTTCGCCAATCCATCGCCCCCAATCGGAAGGCAGACACCGCGTGAGCTGAGCTGCTCCGCTCAGTCTTCTTGTCAGACGTGCGTTAAAACCCATCCTGGAATTTTCCGGAAGCCCAAGGGAAACGTACGACATTCAGCGTTGCGTGACGGGACACAGCGTATAGCGAGAGTACAGGGCGATATCATAACTCAAAGTACACCCTGTACTGGAGCAATGTGCTGCTCCCTAGCTGACAGTACTCGTGTACAGTATATAAATACAGGGCATGTGAATGCAGACGTGAGAAGATGAATAACCTGTCCTCGCTGATAGTCTCCGTCTCATTGTGTGCCTCTTTACTTGTGGATGCGCTGCATTAGGATGGGTTCACAGATTTACCGCGTGCATGTCTTTAAACGCACTGCAAATTCCAGTATCACCGTAGAGCTTCAGAACGGATTCATATCCATCGAGCGCCCGGCGTTCTCACCGTAGAATCACTAATGAGATGATTTACGCAACCCGAGAACACTGCTACAACATTAGAAACATGTTGTGAAAACTCTGTGGGAACGGGATATAGTGCCACTTGTCGGCAAGGCGACAAAACACCCTGAAGTGTGAGTAGGTTTGGAGAAAGCCCTGAGATGGAGGGATCCCTCTCGCTGCATAAAATCACAGAGAGCAGCCATCTGACAGACAAGAGCCTGCTCAAATATGTTACTGCAGATAAAATATAATGCTTCGGGTGCAATGCTACAGCGCAGAGAACACTTCCTTTACCTGAGCCAAAATGGAGGCCTTTGCACTGATGTCCTTCTCCAACCCTCCATCTATGCCTTGAGGCCAGTTAAGGCCTACACTCTCAGAAATAAAGACACAGTGGAGGGACATTTTTGTTCTTCAAAGATCACATTTCCAAAATGTACCCTGAAAATACAGTGATGTTCTCTTTGGGGACAAATTAATATGTTTTCCAAGCAAACAAGGTACAAATTGATTATATATTGCTGGCTAGGGGGTACAGTTTTGTGTATCTATAGGGTACCGCCCCAGTGACAAGCATTTGTACCTTTTAAGACACTTTTCACACCTTCATGTCTGAGAGTGTAGCAGCCAGCGGCTCTGATGCCTGCCTAATCTCAGGTCACTGTTCAACATTAGTCAACAATATTTTTATAACGATATGCATCGGTCGGTCCAAAACTCCCACATAAGAAGATGTACTACTCAAATGATCATAATGTTATTTACTGTAAAGTGATAAATACAACGCAGACACATTTCCAGTAATGTCTTCTACACAGCAGTACGGTATCTGTTTGATCTGCAATCTCTCACTTTTTCATCTTTGCAGGCACTTGAGTCATCATAAGAAGCAGCATTTTCATTTGAATAATTCAACTCCATTTCACATTTGATTTTCTATTCTTTGGGTTTGGCTTTACACAGCGTTGTGTAACAATATCCGCAGAAGAGACGCGCTTCTAAATATAACAGAGTTATAATCTGCTCGCCTAGCTTAATTTTTGGAAATCAAGACCAAAACAAAATGTGATGCCAAAGATGTATGCCTGAACACACAGCACAGCAACAATGAGTTATGTTTTTATGGCTTTATTGCATAGTACGCTCTAGGGAAATATTTAATTCACAGGTAAAAAATACAAATATACCTTCATTTTAGTGATTTATATCCAAGAATCGCCTTCTGGCATGAGCCAGTTAAGCAGCAGGGAAATCAATCACACTTTAATTTTATTTTTGAATTTTAAGACCACCTTGTCAAATGCATAAGGCCTACTCACCGATTCATCAAGTTTATTAATATATTTGCACAAAATAGCTTATGGCTTATGATTTATTTGGACAAAATGATGAAATATCGTAAATAAATTAGATCCTCCCCAACCATTTTAAGTGAAACCTTTCCTGGTTGTGTTCTCAGCCTAGTCTACTGTGGCAGAGGATGCTGAAGAAGTCAGGTCAAAGTGTCACCAAGCTAGACCAGAATCCCTTCCGCTTATTCCTAACCTCCACACAGAAACCCATCATTCTCACAGAGTTTCTATGGTACTGCCTCAGTATAGCAGAAAAAATGTCAGTGCTGTTTATTCTCCTGGTCTCAAAACGCATTACAACACTGGTGTCTCTGAGTGTGTACTGCAGAGCAATGACACACGCAGTAAAACACTCATCTCCAACACTTCTCACCCCATATGTTTGCTGTTGTTGTTGCTGATGTTGTTGTTTAGTTTATTCAGGTGTGCACTGTGTGCTGTGCACTTCAGTTGTGGTGCCACATGAGCACAGCTTAATTGCTGTGAACAGGTTCTTAGTGTTTTAATTTGTGTTTTGGCTTGAAACAGGAACTGTAGGAGGTCCTGTGGGCATTCAGGCAGAGCGAGCTTTGTGTCATTTCCTCTGATTATGACACAAATTAGAGATGCACTCTGTCTCTCCTGCATCTCTCCCTCCCTAAATGTACTGGCGTAGACAAAATGCAGAGTTCTGAAATAGGAATTTTACATCCTACTTCATAGACATCTGAGTGAGATCAGATTAACCCTAACCTTCCAGCTTCACACACACACACACACACACACACACTCAGACGTACATGCAGTCACACACACACACAAACACACGTGTTTGAAGAAGAATACTCACAAGAGCTTGTCTACTCATTGCTGTGCACAGGATTTTTAAAAATGTGAGTCACATTCTTAGGCCAAAATTCATGTAGCAAATTGTCTGTGAAGAAAAAAAGGACCACTTGAATTTGTTTGTAGAAGACAAACGAGAGCTTTGAATTACAGGGCTCTGTCAGCAGATAAAGTTTGGAGATTTGACTTAATTTCCAAGTCCCCTATCATTACCTAGTTTTTGATGCATCCACATTAAGTGACATGTTTGACATGCTTAATTTCAGGTGTTGAATCTGCTATGTAATAAAAAAGGCACAACAAAGACCATGCCCATGGTATTAGCTAATTTTACACTGGCACAGAAATGACAGACAGTACCCTGTAATTATATGCTCTTGAAGCGTTAGCGGAATCTGGGCCTTACTCCAGTAAAACAGCGAGCGTTGTCGAGGGAGAGACTGCGAAGAAGGTCTCAAAGCCCCCCCCCTCGAGGAGTGAGGAGGTCAGAGCTGGAGCAGACACCCCCCACTCCGCCCCCGCCCCGTGTCTGCCCCAAATCAGCTGCGTCAGACAAACCCTCAGCTACTGAATGCTCACACAGCTAAAGGTCAGCCCATCACTTCTCCACCTGGCCACAGATGATCAATGAAAACTCTCCACTTCAGCTTCATTAACACAGTGCGGCCAGAGGAGATAATCCTCCACAGGAAAACTGCCTCTATGAAGTCACTTCTGATGAAGGATTCGGACGAAATAATAGCAGTAATTACAATGGCGAGTTGGCAGAGGGGGGGTGGGGGTAGCGGGGGGGTTTAATTTCTTTGTAATTCACCAAAGCTCTGGAACACAGTGAGACTTGCATCGATCAGTTAATTTGCTTTCTGTGAGAAGTCAATGTTTCTCAGTTTATCATCCATCAATCAGTGTCACGTTCCTGTTTTCCATTTTTCCTCTTAGTTCATCCTTTTTTCACTTCAGAGAGAGAGAAAGAAAACAAAGAGAGAGGGAGGGAGAGAGAGAGAGGGAGGGAAGGAGAGAGAGAGGGAGGGAGGGAGAGAGAGTGAAAGGGAGGATGAGAGAGAGTGGGAGAGGGAGGGGAGAGAGCGGGAGGGAGGGAGGCAGAGAGAGAGGGAGGGAGGGAGAGAGAGAGAGAGAGAGAGGGAGGGAGGGAGGGAGGCAGAGAGAGAGCTTACCCCAGAGGCGGGATATGCTGTCCATCCAAGTTCTGCTGTGGCAGTCCGTGTGTCCATCACAGTTTCTGCGAGAGAGAGAGAGAGAGAGAGAGAGAGATTCAGTTCACGCCAATCATAGACAGATACAAACATAAGTGCAGTGTGTAAGTAAAATGGCTGTGATTAACAAGGAAATAGAACTGGCTCCCAGAGAGTGATTGGCTCCTCCACCATTATCATTCCTGCTCTGGAATACTTCTGCTCTACAAGTGACACCCGGAAAAGAGTTCAGATACATGGAGTGGAGGGTATTTCAAGGGTAGGCAGAAGGAGGTAAGCTTTACATAAATTACCCAATTCACACCTGTGGGCACAATTTTACCCACAAACAGAGGTGTGAAATTCCCGTGTGCGTCCATGTTTACATTATTGAACAAACATTTATAAGCACCAAACCAGCAAACTAATTTAACGTGATATAAAACAATACACCTCTCAGCATGCTGTTTCCCGAGTTCCACTCCATCAAGGATGCTGACAAAATTAATTACGAGAAAAGCTAATATATGAACCCACAGAAAAAAGTGTGAGTCTTAAATGAATAAGCTCCATCTATCAGCTGTCTAACTGTCAGCCCAATCCTAATGGTAAATATATCTCCATGAATCTGTTCTGAAGAGGTGTTACTCGCTGTTTGCCACAAACCACCGTCTGCAATATCCCATCCATTACATTTATCAAATAAAGCCTAACAAGCCTAAAATAACAACCAAAACCCGGCTGGCTCTGTCATCTTTCAGCAGTTCAGAGTTTTTTTTTTTGCCCTTTCTCTCTCTTCATTCTCTTTCTTGTTCTCTTCTTTTCTGCAGTCGTTATATCCGTGAAGCGGCATCGTGTTGGAAGCCTCATGGGGGCTGGAGAAAGAACACTCCTTCTCTGTCCCTAACTAGCTCAGAGACAGCTTAGTGAGATATATTGGTCACAGTCACCACAGCGGAAATTGTCAGGGCATTTATTATTAATATTTGTAGACTTGGAGGAGGTTGGGGGTTGGGGAGTTGATGTTGTACCAGTATGGAGGAGCGGATCAGAATTACCGCTTTTCGAGAGCTCTCTGTGTTAAAGCCATGCGACAGGGGACAGCCCACACTGCCATACTCACATACGGTATCGGTTTTAGGAGAGGTCGGTTCAATTTGTGTTCAATCAGCATCTCAGCGACAGCATGTCAAACCAGACTACCCTTCTTTCAACAGTTTCTGAAAAATAGGATAATGTAAAACTCTCAGCAGGTCACTCCTGTGGGCCTCCAGCGGACCATATCCAAGCCCTCGACCCACAAGCCCCTCCCGCGACAGTGGGCTAAAGTCCGGAAAGCGAAATCTGGACGGCGGGCGAAGGGCGAGCTCTTTCCGCTCCGCTTTCCTCTCCATATTCAAGAGGGGGCGCGGCGTAGGTCAGCGCCCGCGGCGTATTTACGCGAGCTGAGCGTGGCTGGTGAACCGGGAGGGCGGCTCCTTTCATTACGGGCCTCGTGGACTAAGAGGGGCAACCAGGAACAGGGAGGGAGGGACAGCATCCAGGCAGCCTTTGTTCTGTTGGGCTTCATGGCTGAGCATTTTCACACTCAACTTATTTATCATCCTTAAGGTACATGCTCTGTTGTTCTCGTTTTATCCCCAAAGCAATCATACACGACAATACACTGCTACCACACAACGTGCATAGAACTCGTAGCTATTCCCAGTTCCACCCATTTTTCCCAGACATACAACACAATGAGTATGTACATATCAGGTTATGTAACCGCTTTGAGCATCTGGTCAAAATGAGAATTGCTTCCTGTTATAGGTCAGTTTGCATGGCTAGTCATGCTGAACAGACACACCTGGAAAGTGCACTATTGGAAAATGAGCAAACAGACAATTAGCTAAATTAAAAACATAATAATCACAAAATCCAGAAGACAAACCAAGATTATCTGCAAAGAAAGCAACATTGACACCAAGATTTCTACCTCCCAGAAGAAAAAATGATTGTTGTTTTTTCTTATTTCTGCACAAAGTTGTTTATTTTGAACTGCAACTCAGAGGGAACTCGGAAGAGGATTTACCAAGAAGTCAACTGCTGTGAGCACTTAAATTCTGATCTGAATTCATCAACAGACCATTAGCGTCTCTATCCACAGACTGAGTAAACTCACCAGATCCACTGCGGCTTATTTGGGATGATGAGAGCACGTTAAAAGAACAAATGAGTAAATGAGTTGAGCGGTAATGATTTAAAGGACAAGGCAGCGCCGCACAGCAGAACTGTGGAAAGGGAAGTATTGAACCACGGTGCTTCTAAACAGATCCTGCTGGTTAAAGCAACAACATAAAAAAACCATCAAAGCCTTTCTGACATTGAATTATATTCCATATAATAGGGATCTCTTGCTCAGACACACATGCAATGATTCAAAAACTGGGCCGATTAGTATTCAGCACTCGGGAGAGAATATGAGAGGAGAACCCGACTCCACTTCCTTCTACAGCTAGTCATTTGTAATCATGGCCCTGGCACCCCTACTGATCAGAGTAACAGAAGACTGAAGACTATCTTTGCTGAAATTGCAAGTATTTCTGAAAGTCCTTTGTAATTGCAAAAGAAAATGAATTAAACATGCCTTTTTATTTGCCATCTTGGTTTTTTTGTGGTTGGAAAGCTGCCACGCAGCTCTATATACTCTAAATGTTTAATAAATGTACTAATAAGGTGACTAATAACACTGTTTTGGTCAATGGAAAGAAAAAAATGTTCTCTTTGCTTTTTTGAGAGAATGGCATTTTTTGGAGATAAGGAGATTGGTGTATGACCTAATGAAGGCTTCAGTCCTTCAATGAATTCCACACATAAAGTTAATGCATTTACTTTATTCTGGTTTCTCTTGAATTACTGTCATTAGAAACCTAATTAAGATAGCCTTTGGCTCTGGGAACAGGCCTTGTGATTGCGCTAGATAAGATGCACCTCGTGGCATTAGACATCTGAGTGAACTGAGGATGCGCATATTACACAGAGTCATAGATAAACAAATAATCCCACGTATAACTGGAGCACGGAGGATTATCTTCAAGGGCTCAGTTTCACTCTGAAGTTTGGAATCCAATACCAAATTAATTACTGTGGAGAGAAGGAGGGCACATTTCATTTACGATCACTGCCGCTGAATATGATGCAGATATTCAACCAATTAGAGTTGCGCTGTTAAAAACAACAGGCGAATGAAGGCCCAGACCAGGAGCAATCACACGGGTTATTTTTAAGCACCAACATGTTTTCTGTGAGTTCACATTGCTGTAATTAAATTCCTTTCAGTGTTTTTTCTCTCTCTCTCTCCCTCTTTCTCTCACTCTCTCTCTCCTTCCTTGTGTTTTGTGGGTAGTTGATGGTTTTATGTGCCTTGTGATGTTTTGTTGTAGTGTCATAATAAACATATGTTATATATATCTCTCTCTCCCTCACTCGCTCTCTTTCTCTCTCTCTTACTCTCTCTCACCACCATGTGTATATTGCTCTGTACCTCCACAGGGGAAATATATAAATTACATCCTAATTGTACTTTTCCAAAAGAATAGACCAGGATAGTTTACTAAAATATCCAGTGATTATATATAAATGACTTAATGTTATACAATAAGTAAGTATTAATGAATTATTTTCAGAAGTTACAATAATTACAATGGCCATATCGTTATGCTGCCAGAGTAAGCAACTAAATGAAAGAAGTGACTGAAAGCTGTAAAAGACTTCAGCTAAAAGATTGTGTATTGATACAATTAGCAAAAATTGTAAAGCTGTAAGCAGATAATGAACATATAAGCAATAATCATTTTTATTTTATGTTATTTTTACTAAGACCTAATCTGTAGAATCTATTGAAAAAACAAACACAAGTCTTCAGCAGTCGCACACTAGCACTCTGCACAGCTAGCTCCTCATTAGCATAGCGTCAGCTGCATTACTGATTACGCACAAACAGCTTATTATGGTGGGGGGGGGGGGGGGGAGCACAAGGGCTCTCACCATGGGAGACCATAACCATAAGCCCTGTTCAAACCACCCCCCACCCCCCCTCCGCCCCAAAAATAATCACACTCGCCAACGAGATGTAGAACAGTCTGGCTGGCAGCCTCTACCCCTGCCTCTTCTGGTTTACTGTAGAGTAGCTACGGAGCTTAACACACCTACACAACAGCTCATATCTCAAGTGTGTGGTGTGGGCTGTTCTCTTCACTTTCCACCTATTTCAATCCACCTCACTCTCTCTCTCTATTCATCCATTTTTATCTTTTCTGAACAACCTCTTTTTGTTCCCTCTTTCTCTTTGTTCCTCTTCCATCCGTAGAGAAAACGTACATTTTGTATGCATGTGTGTGTTTGTATGCATGTTTTATTAAAGAATGTGAAAAGTCTCTCTCTCCTTTATTTTCCCTCACCTCCTGTCCAATCACATGCCTGTGGCTGCCCTCCCTCAGCTGGACCCGTGAACTCTGACCCCGCCTAGTGTAATGAGGCGCACACATGAGACACACTGCTGATAGGCTTATTAATCTCAATGGGCCTTCTGGGTAATTGAGTCTCGGGACAGCACACTACAGGCCAGAGAGCACATTCAGGCTTCCGGAGGAATCCTATCAATCACCCAACCAGCCTGCCCACTGGACAGATGGAGGGGCCTCTGATCTCTCCCAAAATAGGCCCCCACTCTCTCCGAACACACCCGATAGCCCTTTCCCTGAGTATCCATAAAAGGGAGTCCCTGAACCTTCCGGAAAGTTCTCCACCCAAAGGAGTCCTGGAGGAGTACTGACATCTTTTTTTCATGCTGAGTCTCAAAAGAAAATCAGGTTTGGACCGGATCAATCTGCCACGGTGGCTAGCTTCAGCGACAACCACATTAAACATTGATGGCCCCGGATGACTGGTCAATACAGTGCGCCTCTCTCCACAATTCCACCTCGCCCCTGACGTACGCTGCATCCACAGCACAGAGAAGGGAAATGCCTGGGACGACGCCCCTAGCCGCGTAGGAACCGCTCCGCCGTGAAATGGAAATTGTCGAAAACAGCGTCCGCGTATCCCCGCCGTTCCATAAGTGGCGCGGTCTTGGCGGCCGGATTCCCGAAGACCGTAAAAGCTTTGCACATTGTTCCAATCCCCTCACCGGTCGATAGATCCCGCAGGAATGCAATAGCCGCCAAGCCACCACTCGATACCGCTAACAACCTTCCTCGGGGAAAGGGCCCGCTGCACAGCCGAACACTCTCCCAGAGTGAACGTGCCCCTCCGATAATAGCCCACAGCCCTGTTTGTTTCACGCACCCACTAAAATAGCGCTTGCCGCTCAGTTCAATCACATTGATCACTGGAGCTTGTTCTTGTTTTTGCCGTACCCAGAAACATCACCGGGGAAAATTATTAGGGCCTTTTTTTTGTGTTTTGATAGCAAATTAATTGTTTTATTATTGGGGGGGGGGGTGTGTGGCATATGAAAAAAAGTTGTCAAATACGGCCTTAATTCAGTTACTGAAGCTCTAACTTGATTTGGTCGTCTGAATAGGGCCCCCGGTCGCACTTTGGGATGCGATTTTCAGCAGCTGTCACTTGTGAGAATACCGCAGCTCTCGGCCGCAAATTATCATAAAGCGGGTCCTCTATAGAGAGAGGGGGGGGGGGGGAATCTGAGGCGCTTAAATATGCGCCGAGCAATTACTGTGAAGTGATGAAGCCATGGTGGCACGCTGAGCCAGGCATTTTAATAAGGGCTGAAGCAGATTACCAGGAAAAAGTGTTTTTGTTTTAAATGTTAATCAAATAGAAACTCCTGGGACCGAGCGGAGAAAAACACTGATTTTGAGGAACAATTTAAACGCGGGCGTGTGTCGGGAGGATGAAGCAAAGTCTCTCCTGAAATACTGTCCAGCCTGGCGAGGGAGCCACATGCGGAATCAGCCGTTTTCCACAGGAATTATGGGAAATTAATTCCGTCTGGCAGAGCCTTTGTGGGAATTTATTTACGTAGAGAACTGCTGAAAGGCAGGCTCCTGAGTGAGGGGATTCAGCTGAAAGGCAGGCTCCTGTGTGAGGGGATTCAGCTGAAAGGCAGGCTCCTGTGTGAGGGGATTCAGCTGAAAGGCAGGCTCCTGTGTGAGGGGATTCAACTGAAAGGCAGGCTCCTGTGTGAGGGGATTCAGCTGAAAGGCAGGCTCCTGTGTGAGGGCATTCAGCTGAAAGGCAGGCTCCTGTGTGAGGGGATTCAGCTGAAAGGCAGGCTCCTGTGTGAGGGTATAGAGAACTGCTGAAAGGCAGGCACCTGAGTGAGGGGATTCAGCTGAAAGGCAGGTTCACTGTGTGAGGGGATTCAGCTGAAAGGCAGGCTCCTGTGTGAGGGGATTCAGCTGAAAGGCAGGCTCCTGTGTGAGGGGATTCAGCTGAAAGGCATGCTCCTGTGTGAGGGGATTCAGCTGAAAGGCAGGCTCCTGTGTGAGGGGATTCAGCTGAAAGGCAAGCTCGTGTGTGAGGGGATTCAGCTGAAAGGCAGGCTCCTGTGTGAGGGGATTCAGCTGAAAGGCAGGCTCCTGTGTGAGGGGATTCAGCTGAAAGGCAGGCTCCTGTGTGAGGGCATTCAGCTGAAAGGCATGCTCCTGTGTGAGGGGATTCAGCTGAAAGGCAGGCTCCTGTGTGAGGGTATAGAGAACTGCTGAAAGCCAGGCACCTGAGTGAGGGGATTCAGCTGAAAGGCAGGCTCACTGTGTGAGGGGATTCAGCTGAAAGGCAGGCTCCTGTGTGAGGGGATTCAGCTGAAAGGCACGCTCCTGTGTGAGGGGATTCAGCTGAAAGGCATGCTCCTGTGTGAGGGGATTCAGCTGAAAGGCACGCTCCTGTGTGAGGGGATTCAGCTGAAAGGCAGGCTCCTGTGTGAGGGGATTCAGCTGAAAGGCAGGCTCCTGTGTGAGGGGATTCAGCTGAAAGGCAGGCTCCTGTGTGAGGGGATTCAGCTGAAAGGCATGCTCCTGTGTGAGGGCATTCAGCTGGCTCTTGTTCTCCAGCTGCTGGCGTTTGGTGTCTTTCTGCATGTTTTTGGTGTCTGCAGCGCACTCGGAGCACAAGCGGGTTGACGTAGACATGGCGGAGAGTGTTACCGTTAGCACTGGCTGGCTATTTTGATTAGCGCAACTCCTCTGCATTCCACCAGCCTGACACTAGCAGTGTGGGGAGCAGTGCTGAAATGAGACCTGTGAGACAGCTGGCACTGGCACTGGCACTGGCAGTGTGGGGGAGCAGTGCTGAAATGAGACCTGTGAGACAGCTGGCACTGGCACTGGCAGTGTGGGGGAGCAGTGCTGAAATGAGACCTGTGAGACAGCTGGCACTGGCAGTGACATTGGCACTGGCAGTGTGGGGGAGCAGTGCTGAAATGAGACCTGTGGGACAACTACAGCAGAGGCAGCAATTACAGCAAAAGTCATTACCCAGCCAGGCGAGCGTGCATTAAGGAGAACTCACACAGGGGCTACAGGCCCCGTCCAACGAGACAGACAGAGAGAGTGGAGAGAGAGACAGAGTGGAGAGAGGGAGAGAGGGGGATGGAGAAAGTAGAGAGAGGGAAAGAGAGGGGGAGAGAGAGAATGAGAGAACAACAGTGGAGAGAGAGAATGAGAGAACAAGAGTGGAGAGAGAATGAGAGTGGAGAGAGGGGGGGAGGGAGAGGGAGAGACAGGGGGAGAGAGAGAGAGAGAGAGAGAGAGAGGGAGAGAGAGAGAGAAAATTATAAAATGAGCAAATGAATGAAGAGGGAGAAAAAAGAACTCAATGAGCCAGAGGATATTAACATCTGTGTTCAGTGTCTGGTCTAATCAACTGCCTCCCATAAGTTGGCACGCTGCATCCTGCCAGCCCTGCTGCTGCACACACCGCAAATATCCTGCAGCAAGGCAGCCAACACCCCGACAGCAGTGACAACACCACCGCCGTTAAAAACCGGGGCAGGGAGACGGGGGGGGGGAAAGAAAGAGCCCGCCAACGCGCTACACGCAAACGAGACGGAGCACGCGCGGCAGGTAGCGACACGCCGTCAGAGAACCGCCCGCTCGGAACCCGCAATTCTGCGGCCCATTTGCAGCCCGGACGGCGGAACCGCCGGCGCCGGGTTTCACGCCACGTCTTCGGCGTGAAGCGCTCTCGTTTATCTCCGGGGCCCCGTCTCGTGCCTCTTAACGGCGGATTTCTGCGCGGTCGCAGCCGTGACATAAATCAGGGCTTTTCATTACAGAGGCTGCTCTCTGCCGAGGGTCCGCCTGGGCTTCCGCCCGCCTCCCTCCCGCCCCGCGCAGATCGATGATAAATCATACCAAACGCCAGAGATAATTGTCTCTAAAGTGGCAGGGTTGTTTGTGTGGAGGGGAGGAAAGTCCATCTGCATGCAGAGCTGAAACGGCCTGCCTTCCAGTACAGCTGGAGATGGGATCTCTCTCTCTCTCCGTCCTTCTCCCTCTCTCCCCATCTCTCTCCCTCTCTCTCCCTCTCTCTCTCCATCCTTCTCCCTCTCTCCCATCTCTCTACCTCTCTCTCCCCCTCGCTCTCTCTCTGTCCCCCTCTCTCTCTCTTTCTGTCCTTCTCCCTCTCTCCCCATCTCTCTCCCTCTCCCTCCCTCTCTCCCCCATCTCTCTCCCTCTCCCTCCCTCTCCTTCTCCCTCTCTCTCTCTCCCTCCATCCCTCTCCCTCTCCCTCTCTCTCCCTCTCTCCAATGCGAGCGCAGCTGCTACAGGCCATTGCATGCAGATGGCGTTAAAACATAACAGACACTTATCGCAAAGTCAAGGACCTCAATTACACACCCCCAGGCTGGGGGAAATGAATTTGAGGTGTAAAGAGTAACTGAATCGCCCCCTCGGGGGAACGGCCGGGTGGGGAGCGGGGGGGAAGAAGACTCCTCTGCGACAGTAGCACACACCACGGAGCCGTCGCCGGGGAAATCAAGAAACCAACAAGCATGGAAGTGCGAGTGTCTCTCCGTCACTCTGGAGCGGGAAGAACGCTCGGAAGTGTGAATGTCTCTCCGTCACTCTGGAGCGGGAAGAACGCTCGGAAGTGTGAATGTCTCTCCTTCTTTCTGGAGCGAGAAGAACGCTCGGAAGTGTGAATGTCTCTCCGTCTTTCTGGAGCGGGGAGAACTCTGCAGTGGCTACAGTTGGCTGCCGGAGAATGTCTTCCCTCACTCCAGACCCGCCCAGAGGAGCAAAGCGGGGACTGATTGTTTCGGGGTCCCCTCTTCCCCATCTCTATTTTGGGCAGAATTGAGGCAGTCCACGGCAGCAGAGAGGGGGGTGCGTCCCAATGCTGGAAAAGGCATCCTGGGTTGCCTGCATATCCACCTGGGTGAGAAGAGCTCTCTGCTCATCTGCCGATTGAGTCATCACGCGAGTGGCAGAAGACACACGCTGATAAACAGCGTCGAATTAAAGTCATTCAGAGGGATTTTGCCACCGGAACAGGTGCCCCATCCTGCCGCCCCCCCCCCCCCCCCCCCACATCGCCACCAACCCCCCCACCCCCCCATTCCCCGGCACTACCCTGTCTCCTCAACCCGCCACGAGACACATCCTCTGGTCAAGACAAACGACAGCGCGTAATTAGCATTCATTAACATTGCATTAGCCCAGCGATCTTTCGAGGCAGTGCGGGAATCTTTAATTCATCACCTCGTCTTCTCCCCCTTTATCACTGTTATCATTATTCCACTCATTCGGTCAAGTGCCAGGGCTCGGAGTCAGCGTGAAAACTGCCAGAAACTCTCTTTCTCTCCCTCTCTCTCCCACACACACACACACACACACAAGAGAGAGTGAAAGATGATAAATAATAAACGCAATATAATTTTTATGTTCTTCACACCTTCATTAATTAATTAATTAATGTTAATTGTTTTGTTACTGTCAATGTTTATTTTGAATATGCTTGTTGAGAGTATTGTGGTTTTTATATTCCTGTATTTTCTACACGTTACTTGGGCAATATGACTATTGTAGTTGTCCTGAGCACATTTTCAAAAAATTTGAGTGAGTGTGAGAGAGAGCAAGACTTTTTCAGAAGTTACTTCATTGAAACCTCCTATTTACAAAACCAAAAAGAGATGAGGAGGGAGGGAGAGAGAGAAGGAGAGAGAGGAGAGAGAGTACCCGGTAAGTACACAGTGTTCAGCCCGGCGTTCCCTTCCTTCTCCAAGGAGTCAGCCCGGCTCCCAATTAGAGGGCTCATCTCCAACAGGAGTCGGCTGTCGTAATTACATTCTCCGAGAACCCGGCTCCCTCTAGCCACACTTTCCCAACAGAGGTGCGCTTTTAAGAAATAATTACCGCCCAGACCAACCCTCCCATTCCTTAGCCCTGCTAAGTATCCATCAGGCATGCTGGCACAACCTAAACAAATACTATAATCAAAGCAATCCCACCGCTAACACCATGCCACGAAAACTGTAGTCTTGGTGCTTGTTTTATTTTTCTTATTTACATATTCTCAGCATAGCATAATACCAGCCCTTTGCAACAGCATATGGTTTCAGATGGAATCATGCTAATTCAGAAAAGACTTTCACGCTGTGAAAAAGAGCCTGTTCTCCTTCCCTCCCGCAGACGAACACGTGGGCCGAGGGCAGAAATAAACATTTACCGTCACCGAGAGACGCGGAGGTGCTGAAACCTGCCACACAATCACTCCTGCCCTCCGCCCCAAAGCCTCCCCTGCTCCGATGTGTCCCCCTTGGTTAGAAACAGCCCCCCTGACAGCTGGTAGCAGGCTGACCGGTTCAGACCAGCATCCAGCATCCAGGTTTGACAAGCTCAAGCTGTGTTTTGAAACGGCTGATAGCTGGTCAGCCAGACAACTCTTTATGAGTTTATGAGTTATGAGGTTTATGACCAGCTTGGCCGTTCTGGTTGGCCAGCTCATACTCAGCTAGATTGGCTCAAGTTTTCAGTTGGTCAAGATGGCAGAGCTGGATTTTACACCAGGGGGATCTACAACTGGAGTGTATCCCAATACTAGAAAAGATATCCTTCACTCGTCTCTTCCTCCTATTCAAAGGTATAGGGGGAGGAGATGAGTGGAGGAAAGGAGGATGCATGTTTTGAGTATTGTGACACACGCCTGGAGTCTGAGCTCTTCCGTACCTCAGCGTGCAGCAGGGGACTCGTGTACTTCCTCACACCCGCAGCCTACTGACGGAATCCTTGTTTCCTGGTAACATCCTCCCAAGAAAAATAAAGGGCTTAAAAAATATCTCAACTATACTGCTGCTGTAGTTCTGACTTTAGCTCTGTTCACCCTTGACAACAGGAAGCCAAACTAACTTGACTGGAGCCAAACTAACTAAACAATTCTTAGAAAACAAAGTCATATTTAAAAAAAAGAAATCATACCCATCAGTTTACAGTAGGCTGCATGTATCACACATTAGGCTACAGTGAAAATGGAACATTCCAGGGACAAAGCCCTGTCAGAGGGGAACAATGGTGTATTCTGGGAGAGCCAAGCACAGCCTTGGTTTCGTCACCTTTTTAATGGCGTTTGTCTGTATCTCTCTCCAGAACAGACAGGAAGCAGGGGTTCTGGGAATCCACTGATTGTCCTGAGCCCTGGCAGTGATTGAAATCTCATCAGATTGACCAGGGCTTTCTCCAGGAGTAGAGTCAGAGACGAGATCTCTCATAATCCTTCCTGTACCATCAACATCCCTCTGCGTGCGCACACACAAACGCGCACACGCAAACACACACATACGCAGATGCAAACACACTCAAAAATACATGTGCGCACGTATGTACACACACGCAGGCATACACACACAACTGTATGTGCACACACACACAGCAGTCCATCAGGGATTAATTCAAGGGCATCGGGAAAAGGAAAGTATTTTGTTGGACATGAGATGAATATATCAATCAGCTATTGAAGGGCAAACATCACACGTCGCCTTGGCTTGATTTTCAAATGTTTATTGACTTTTGTTTCCAGGGGAGTCCAGTAAAGTCAATTTCTAACCGTAATAAGCTAGATAGGTCACAAGACAACTCCGGGGTAAAGTATAAATAACCTTTCAGGAAACAACCATAGTCGACGGCTCTAACAGCAGTCTCTCCTGCTCCCTGTCTCACTTGTTATAGGTCATAGTTTAACGAATCCATTAAACACTGATTCAGCGGCGCAGGCTAACAGGCTAACACCCTTCACTGAACAAAGTGGGTTCAGTCTGCCTGGTTTGAACACTTGACTAAACTCACAGCCATAATTTACCTGAGGGCGCAGGTATACGAGGAATAGCTAGCGATAATCATGCAGCTTCCATACACCAAGATAGACTGTACCTTATTACACACACTCGGAGTGAGAGAGAGAGAGAGAGGGAGGGAGAAAGAGAATTAAAAGAGAAAGAACGTAAACCAACAGGGACGTGTATCCACCGTGGCGTGCCCATTGCTCCGCTGCAGCTGTTGAGCGCAGAGCCTTTGGGAGTGCATTATTTCATCAGAGGCTCATCATTTACTGTTTGCTTTAGCGAGGACAATCACAGCGCCGTGTCCCAGCCCCCACAGCACCGCTCTGCAGAGCGCAGGCCTCCCCACGGGGCAGGAACCGCAAGAACCGCGGGAAACGCGGGCGGGGAACCTGCTCTGATCACAGCAGACCTGCACCAGCAGAGCGTCTCTCTCCTGCTCTGCACTCGGACGCTCGGCGTGTGCACGCTCCCTGCGAGACACTAAGCGCTCATACTGTGTGCACACTCTCTGCTAGAGGCTAGGTATTCATACTGTGTGCACACTCCCTGCCAGAGGCTAGGCGTTCATACTGTGTGCACTCTCTCTGCTAGAGGCTAGGCATTCATACTGTGTGCACACTCTCTGCTAGAGGCTAGACGTTCATACTGTGTGCACACTCTCTGCTAGAGGCTAGGCGTTCATACTGTGTGCACACTCCCTGCGAGACACTAAGCGCTCATACTGTGTGCACACTCTCTGCTAGAGGCTAGGCGTTCATACTGTGTGCACACTCCCTGCGAGACACTAAGCTTTCATACTGTGTGCACACTCCCTGCAAGACACTAAGCGTTCATACTGTGTGCACTCTCTCTGCCAGAGGCTAGGCATTCATACTGTGTGCACACTCTCTGCTAGAGGCTAAGTGTTCATACTGTGTGGACACTCCCTGCGAGACACTAAGCGCTCATACTGTGTGCACACTCCCTGCGAGACACTAAGCGCTCATACTGTGTGCACACTCCCTGCGAGACACTAAGCGCTCATACTGTGTGCACACTCCCTGCGAGACACTAAGCGCTCATACTGTGTGCACACTCCCTGCGAGACACTAAGCGCTCATACTGTGTGCACACTCCCTGCGAGACACTAAGCGCTCATACTGTGTGCACACTCTCTGCGAGACACTAAGCGCTCATACTGTGTGCACACTCCCTGCCAGAGGCTAGGCATTCATACTGTGTGCACACTCCCTGCGAGACACTAAGCGTTCATACTGTGTGCACTCTCTCTGCCAGAGGCTAGGCGTTCATACTGTGTGCACACTCCCTGCGAGACACTAAGCGTTCATACTGTGTGCACACTCTCTGCTAGAGGCTAGGCGTTCATACTGTGTGCACACTCTCTGCTAGAGGCTAGGCGTTCATACTGTGTGCACACTCTCTGCTAGAGGCTAGGCATTCATACTGTGTGCACACTCCCTGCTAGAGGCTAGGCACTCATACTGCATGCACACTCTCTGCTAGAGGCTAGGCCTGCATATGTGCACTCTCTGGCAGCATTCCTGCATAGCAACCCTGCACTGCGGTAGAGTGTTAGAGTGTCAGAAAAAAAAAGCTTTGTGTTAAATGTTAATCAAACCTAACAGAGATAATTAAGTTAACAGTTTCCAAAAGAGACATAATTTCTCTGCAATCAGGTGTGCTGGGCTTTTTGTGTAACAGGGGAGCTTAATACTGAGAATATAGACCTACATTTCCAATCTAGCTAATGGAGAAGAGAAGAGAGTTTGGAGAGGATCAGTCTGATTCACCATTAGCCTGAATATGGATGGCGCTATCCAACATTTTAATGCACACAGGGTCAAATTTGATTTCACACTGAGTGTTATTGCTGTGTAGACGTGGAGATGTGTATGTGTGTGTGTGTGTGTGTTTCTCATGCAATAAGCCAAACACTTTTGTGTGGAAACCATGCTGTCGTCACTAAAGCCTGTTGGTTTCATAGAGGTGGACCAGTATTAAAACAGATACAGGTTTAAATGGAGCCAGTGTCCTCTCCCCTGATTAAACCCGCAGCGCTCCTCAGGCGGCGGGGAGCTGAGGTCCGGCCGGTGCAGACAGGCCCAGAGTGAGATGGATCGGGAGATTTGGGCCGTGATAACCGCCAGCGTGCGCCCCTGGAAAGAGACATGATAAATGGCCTCTCTGTCGTTTCACAGGGGAGTGAAGGGAACCGCGCACGACGGCGTCAGCGCAGGGTGTCAGGAGCAGGCCACGTCCGCCCAGTGGAGATCGCTTTCTGTGACGGGCGTCTGTCCGAACGACAGCGCTGCTCTCGCCTCTCAAGACCGTCCCGAAAAGCCGGTTTGGTAAAGGAGAAAATGGAATTTGGGCTCGAATGTACAGAAAAAAGGGAAGGTGCCATTGATGGTGAGCTCACGTACGAAATTCAGAGCACTTGATGGAAATTGAAGCCCAGACACTCAATACAGCTAAGTTGCAATTCATTATTGTCAAAATTGTCAAGGGTGATTTTTTGCCAGAAACTTCATCAAGGTCATCACCTCCCAGTTGATAAATAATAGTTGAATAAACTGAGTAAGAAATGTGTATCAGAGTGTGTGTATGTCTACACATTTGTATGTGTGTATTTGAATGTGTGGGCCTATGTGTGTGCATGTGTGTGTTTTGAGTTTATCTGCGTGTGAGTGTGTGCCTGTATGTGTTTGAATGGGTGTGTGTATATGTGAGTGTTTTCAGTGTGTGTGAGCCGGTGTGTGTGTGCATTGGCATGTGTGTGCGCGCTTACAGTGCCTCGTTAAAAAATGAGGAAGGTATAAGTATCCAGGCCGGAGTGTTTGGACAGCCCCCACGCAGGACGCTGCAGCCCTGCCTGTGCTGTTGTGTTTGGGTAAAGTCTGCTCAGGGCACATCCTGTCACTCAGTGGGCGGACACCCGCACCCTTCTCCCTTCACCCTCTGCTGACACTGGGCCTAATGAGGCCTCCTGGAAGGGCAGTCTGCACCCAGTCCAGGAACACCCAAACAGGTGTTCTGTACGCACACCGAAATCTAACCACCTGGCACTTGACCAAGGGCTCTTCCAACAAAGCTCCTGAAACGTTTCCCTTCCTCGTTGCCAAAAAAAAGTTCTTTATATATAACACATTGTTTCCCTTGTCGAAATAATGAAGGTTATCCAGAGCAGCCTCAGATCTGTATTCGGTGATGACAGAGTAGGCACAATGGAAGTACAGATGAAAGGAGATTTAAATAAAAAAATTGGCAGTAAACAGAACGTAAAAACGTATTTACAAGCCTCTCCAATTTCTTAACAAAATACACCCTGTATGAAAAAACGAGATTAAAAAACGCCCACGGAGAACGCTATCTACTCTGTAAAGGTCAACGCCTCCATCTTAATGCCTGCCTTCGGTTCTGCTCAGCTCTCATCCCGCTAGACTACAGTGATGTGATTCACTGTTGTTATTAGGCGCAGCAACATGACGCTGCTGATGGCTGTGAGGTGGATGCTAACAGTCTCTACCGCTGCCTCAGATAACACAGCAAGCAGCCTGAAACAGGTATCTGTTCCCCCACCCTTCAGCTAACAGCACTAACAGCCAAAATCTGACATGTCAAGATGTCATGGTTAAAGACAGTCCTTCACTTCATGCCATTTGTCCGACAGTGAGCACTTTATTAGATATTTCTTCAAAGTATTTTTTAGACCTATAAAGTCTTCTGCTACTGTAGCCTATTGACTGAGAGGTTTGACGTGTTGTGTGTTCAGAGATGCTCTTCTGCATACCACTGTTTTAATGTGTGTTATTTGCGTTACTGTCACCTTCCTGTCAACTTTGACCAGGCTGATCCTTCTCCTCTGATCTCTCTCCTTAACAATGCATTTCTGCCTGCAGAACAGCTGCTCACTGGATGTTTTTTTGAAAAAAAAACCTCTTGACCAGGCCTGCATGCATTTATGCATTTAGTTGCTGCCATATGATTCGCTGATGAAATATTTGCATTAACAAGTTGGTGTTCAGGTCTACCTAATAAAGTGATCATTATTAGTGTACAAGGATGTAAGGTTTCTGCTACACAGCACCACTGATACCATTATTTTCCCTCATCAACATATGACCCAAAAGAGTGTGTGTGTGTGTGTGTGTGTGTGTCTGTGTGTGTGTGCATAAAATACATTTTAAAGCTTCTGCTATTCAACATTTCTGGACTCATTCTCATTCAGCATCAAAATGACCTAGAAATAGGAGCGTGAGCATGCGTGATGTGTCCTTTTTGTTCATGCCTGAATGCGTAATCTCACCACTTTTATAATGCACATCCCAATTTAAAGCAAATTCAGCTTGGCAATGCAGCACATTTAAAAACAAGCCATCAAAGGAGACGATTGTGCTTTTTGTGGCAACAGCCAGTGGAACAGAACACTGAGACAGCTGAAAGAGTGCAGGCCAAAGTGTGCTCTGGATGAATGGAAAAACAAGGTGACAGGACTGACAGAGGGAGACAATGATGGAGGAGAGAGAGGTGGATGAGAGAGGAGAAGGAGAGAGGGAGAGAGAAGGGTGGGTAAGAGAGACAGAGAGGGAGAGAGAGGGAGAGAGGAGGGTGGGTAAGAGAGACAGAGAGGGAGGGAGAGAGAGAGGTAGAGAGAAGAGTGGGTAAGAGAGGAAAGAGAGGGAGAGAGAGAGAAGGGTGGGTAAGAGTAGAGAGGGGGAGAGAGAGAGAGAGAGGGAGAGAGAAGGGTGGATAAGAGAAGATAGAGATTGAGGTGGGTAAGAGAGGAGAGGCAGAGAGGGAGAGAGAGAGGGTGGGTAAGAGAGGCATAGAGAGAGAGGGTGGGTAAGAGAGAGGGACAGATAGAGAGAGAGAGAGAGGGTGGATAAGAGAGGGATAGAGAAAGGGTGGATAGGAGAGAGGGATATAGAGAGAGAGAGTGGGTAAGAGAGAGGGATATAGAGAGGGTGGCTAAGAGTGGAAAGACAGAAGGAGAAAGAATGAGAGACAGAGAGAGAGAGATGCAGAGCGTATAATAAGGTGTAGGATTATTCAGTGCAGCACGTATGGCAGTGGAGCCTGCCTGAGCTAGCTGAACCTAATCACAGCATACTTATCCAGCCATTCCAACAGTGTTAATTAAACAATTATTCAGCTGAAGGAAACAGCGCTCTCCCCAGCCCCCAAATACTTATTAACAGTCATTTGAGTTTTCCGGTCGCTTCCACTTAACGGGGCCCGGGGCGGTGAGGCGCGGGTGACGCGCGCTTAGCGACGGGGTAATTACAGCCTTCGCCGCGCTCCGTCTCGTCGCGGGCGACAGGTTCGCCCGGACGCCGCGCGCCGCGCCTTTCTCTCCTGCTCTTTTAGGGGCCGCAGTCATCGCGGCCTCGTCTGCGTCCTCCGAACACTGTCTCCATTTCTCGTAATACGCCAGTGAAAGCAATATGTGCGTTATACAATATCTATCTATTACAATATCTTTTTCTTTTCTTTTTTTTGGACAGTTATTTAGCTGGCCCTTTTATTCAAAGCGACGTACAGTTGATTAGACTAAGCAGGGGCCAATCCGGCCTGGAGCAATGTGGTGTTAAAGGCCTTGCTCAAGGGTCCAACAGCTGCACAGATATTATTGTGGCTGGGGCTTGAACCACCAACCTTCCGGGTCTCACTCAAGCAACTTAGCCACTTGGCTATAGGCTGCCCCCATATAATATACACTCACTGAGCACTTTATAAGGTAGACCTGTACTCCAGCTTGTTCATGCAAATATTTAATCAGCCAATCATATGGCAGCAACTAAATGCATAAAAGCATGCAGACGTGGTCAAGAGGTTGAACTGTTGTTCTGACCAAATGTCAGGATGGGGAAGAAATGTGATCTTCTAAGTGACTTTGACCGTGGAATGATTGTGGGTGCCAGACAGGGTGGTTTGAATGTCTCCTGGGATTTTCATGCACAACAGTCTAAAGTTTGCAGAGAATGGTGCGAAAATAAAAAACATCCAGTGAGCAGCAGTTCTGTGGGCAAAAATGCCTCATTAATGAGGTCAGTGGAGAAGGGCCAGACTGGTCAAAGCTGACAGGAAGGTGACAGTACCACACATTACAACAGTGGTATGCAGAACAGCATCTCTAAACACACAACCCTTTAGTGGAGAGGCTACATCAGCAGAAGACGAATAAGTCTAAAAAATAAGTCTAATAAATACCTAATAAAGTGCCCACTGAGTGTAGTATGGTCTTATCGATCATATAACCCCCACTTCAAAAAGCTTTTCTCTGTGAAGTGAATGTACAAGGAATTCAAAGGCAGCAACAGCTCTTTGATTTAAACTGGAACTTCAGCCATAAGCAACATTTCATACGTTGCACCCAGCACTTCGCTCACAGCACTGCACTATATGTGGACCCGCTTCAGTTAGCAATATGCTAGCGCAAGTAAGATATTGTAGTGTTTTTATCAATTATATAGAAAAACGTTCTGCTTTTTTCACATTAGTTTGGCTGTAAGCAGCCTTTCCTGCACACAAGACGTGATATATGACTGGCATCAGTTAGCATTACAGGCCAGTGAGCAGATGAGTATCAGACAACACCTCATCCGCATCAGTGTGGACCCAGCCGGGGACGCAGTCTCCAGAAAACAGAGATTAACGTCGAGTTTAGTCTTCGCTTGTGGTCTACGTACCACATAGCTAATAAAACGGAAAAATCCTGCTTAAGTCTTAGGCATTATTTATCACTAATCCTTAAATTCTACAGCCAGACCTAGTGAACTGAACAATGCTAAATGCGACTATAATACCTTGAAGCTGGTAGGAATGCCTGGTGTGTATTCTCCCATATGATAATGCGTTTCTGCATAAATGTTTCAAATTTCCTTCCAAATACGCTCCAACTTCTTTTTATCCCCCCTCCCCCCCTGCGTTTTACCACCCAAGGTGACTTTTAACCTGCTTGACGAGCGCAAAAAAATTAAGGTCTTTAATGTTTAATGCTTGTGGTTTATAAAAACCAAAATTGCTCTCCGGGGGCTACTTTTGTTGAATAATAATGGGCCAAGGTTTAGTCACAGCTGATAAATATGAGCGAGGCGTCGCCAGCTTTCACCGCTGGGGACTTGGTGTCAGTGACAAGGTCCTTCCTTGGGTTCACTCAACAGCTTGACAAGAGTGACTGGGTGTGTGTGTGTGTGTGTGTGTGTGCGCGTGTGCCGGTGTGTGTGTGTGTATTGGGGGGGGGCGGTCTTGCTGTCAATCAAAGAATCTCAACATCCCTCATCTGTACCTCCCCCCCCCCCCCCCCCGTCCTCCAGGAGTGGGGAACAGAACAGACCCTCACCGTCAGTCACCATGGAGACAGGGGCCTGGGATACCAAGCAAAGAGAAGCGACCACGGGCATTTTAAGAGCCTGCCACGTTTTTACTGCCGGGGGGGGCAAGAGAGAAGGGGAGGGAAAGACACAGATGAAGAGGAGAGGCAAACAGAAGGGTGAGAACGAAAGAGAGAAAAACAGAGATAGTACACCTTGCCAATATTACCTTGGCTGTCTTGTACATAAAGCATCACTGAATTTAAATGAGAGCGAGAGAGAGAGAGAAAGAGAGAAAGACAGAGAAAAAGAGATGGACTAGGGGCTATATTCAGAAAACATGTTGTCTTTCCACTAAGAGACCTCTTTAAGTGGTACTAAAAGTTCCTAGCGAAGAGTTTCCTCTTAAAACCTACAGTACCTCAGAGCTGCTGAGATCTATTTTTACTAAGGAGGGGGGAGAACTCTTTAGCTACGAGACAGGGTGGGGTTGACTTTTTTTGCTATGGATGACGTTGTGTTTCTTGAACGAGTTTACTTACTATATTATGTCCACCGTGACTGTGATAAAGGGTGGGTCTGTGCTGGCGAATACCTCACAGGGTGACAGAGGTACAAATCATGTTGCCATATTAACAGAAATTATTACTTTGAAATATAAAAGTGTTGCTGATTTAACGTGAAACTGATACTAACTAGTCAAGTATATACACAGTACGTGTCTGGCAGCTCATAAAATAATTAACAGTCACACACTGAATGGTAAAATGGACTGCATTTATAGTGCTTTTATCCAAAGCTCTCATAGGCTGCCATGCAAGGTACCAATCAGCTTGTTGGGAGCAGTTGGGGGTTAGGGACATTATTAAATGGAAATTTGGAGTCAGGGTCTAAAATGCTATTACTCTGAGATCAAAGAACTAAAGTTAGGATTGATATGCCAATTATTTTTAATGTTCCTCCTAAGTCAGCAAGTTAGGAGCTACTTTTAGCTTGACAGGAGAAACACTGCTGTAAAATCCAGCTATGACCAGCTATGACCAGCTTGAAAATTGAGCTGGTCAGGCTGGTCACAAGCAGGCTACGAGCTGGATAACCAGCTAGTAGCTGGTCTGAGCTGGTAGCCATTTTAAAACATAGCTTGAGATGGTCAACCTTTATCAAGCTGAGGCCGGTCTGAATTGGTCAACAAGCTAATCCATGTCGAGCTGGGAGCTGGTCTGAACTGGTTAAACAGTAGTACCGGCAGTTTTTTTCAGCAGGAAAGACAAACAGAAAGAGAGAGCATGAAATACAAATAGCCTGAGTGTAGTTTCATAAGAGCAGAACATGCCTAGTTCCTCATGCTGACAATATAATGTAGAAGTGGTGTTGACTTATTCACATGGTTGTTCTTATTCACGTGGCCTCTTCCTGGCAGACTTACTGCATCTGTTCAAACCGTCACCGTAACAACCACGTTCTGGATCCCAGCACCGTGGAGACGACGGGAAAAGGAACGACCCCCTCCGTTTAATGAGGGTCAGGGTGACACGGAGGAGCATTTCTCAGATCACAGCAAATAACAACACCGCTTCAGAAAGGGAGGGCGACCGCACTGCCGTTTAACCTGAGGCCGCGGCGAAAGACGGACTCCATCAAACCCAGTCCCTTACCGGAGGGCTGCTGGAGGGTCTTTCTGCGTTTCATTAGCTCTCAGGCTGTGATTGATCACTCGCTCTTACGGGATGTGGGGGGGGGGGGCGCAGGTCCACTCAAGATCTCTCCCCCAGACCTCATCCCCCATACCCTTCTGCTTCGATTCTGCACCGATTCCGCTGGACGTGCAGTTATATATCCTACCGATGCCAACTAACCAATACCAGAGGTATCCTCTATCTTCAAAGATAGGAAAAATCTTCAATTTATAACCACTGCTGAACCTGTGTTTGGCTTCACCTGTTACACAACAGTTATTTAGCTGACAGTTTTTATATTCTGTTCTGTATCCATAAAGTGCGGACTGTAAATATTCTGAAAGTGACTACTTTTGTTTTTTGTGGCTTCTCAGCTGTCGCTCAACTGTATATGATGCGTTAATTAGGAACATGAAGCCAGTTTACTAAAGAGAACATTTTAACGTTGGGGGTCAGGGGTATAGGGGCAGAGCTGTGTGCCCTCAATGTGAGAGAGCCAAGACAGAGAGCTGAAGAAGGCAGCTAACGAGGAGAGAAGAACACGCTACACCTCACACTCCCAGTATCCCCCCCGCCCTGCCCCTCTGTACCCCCGCTACAGCAGAGGAATCCCCTCTCTTTCAACCCACTTCATTACACACTGAGAGGTGAGAAAATAACTCTGGATGGGTCTTAAACACTTCATCCGGAGCTCCACCACATTGTGAGCACACACTCCATCGTGTTCATTAGGACGCCATTCTGGCTCAATTATGACTCGTTACTGCACAGTTTGGACTCATTTTGGCTGCATTTACATGATGTAGCATAATGAACATGGATGGAGGACGAACTGGAAATCCCCGATAATCACACACTGAAGTTACTCTTCGTGGCATTCTGTTGCTTGTGTCTCGGCCTGTAGCGCAGTGGTTAAGGTAAATGACTGGGTTCGATCCCCGGTGTTGCCACGATAAGATCCGCACAGCCGTTGGGCCCTTGGGCAAGGCCCTTAACCTTACATTGCTCCAGGGGATTGTCTCCTGCTTAGTCTAAAATCAACTGTATGTTGCTCTGGTTAAGAGCGTCTGCCAAATGCCATTAATATAATGTAATGTAATGTAATGGCTCATTCATCTCCTTGTAGATGCAGATATCCCTCCCTTGCAAAGATTACTTACAGGAGCCCAACAGACGGGGGGAGGGTGCCACGTACTCACTTCTAGGTTCCTTAGGTCGCGCCTGTTTGTCGATTCGCTAAAGATATCTGATTTGCAGGGGATTTGTGCCCACTCACTGGAATCAGGGAGCAGTTGACAAATTCCGGGACCAGCCGGGAGATGTGGGATGCCTGTAGATGCGCTCACCAATAATCTGTTTAATAGTGGGGACCCTTCAGTCCACACAAGAATAGCGAAACAGCGGATGTCAGTAACCTGACTGCTCGTCAAAGGAATCTGGCCGCAATGCAATGCAATGCAACGAGCTCTTTTTACTATTTTACAAAGTGCACCTGCTGTACCATGAACTGCTCCAGTAGCTGCACTGTTGTTTTAAAGTCATTCAGGTGAGGGTTTATCACCCCGGCTGTCATCACTGTCAAACCCGTCGGTATGAGTTACGGTCCGGCGAGATTACTGCGGCACGCCCTCAGACTGCCCGAGGATGCTGAGACGCACGGTCTACCAAGCCCTGATGTGGCGAGGTGCTCCGCCTCACACCTGTAACGCCCTCTTCCCGTGAAATAACAGCCAAATCCAAGCGTGCCGAATCATATTTCATCCTACCGAGGCACATAATTAAAGTGCGGCCCCTTAAAAACCCGGCCATCTGATAGGTGAGAGCAGAATGGGATTAGGAGTAATTGCCAACATCGATCTCCGCTGAAGCACCTTATCCAGGGTCCCACAGGACAAGCCTGGGAGCTGGGAGGAGGCACACACTCGGGGTCGGCCTGTAGCGTAGTGGTTAAGGTAAAGGACTGGGACACGCAAGGTCAGTGGTTCTAATCCCGGTGTAGCCACAATAAGATCCGCACAGCCGTTGGGCCCTTGAGCAAGGCCCTTAACCCTGCACTGCCCCAGGGGAGGATTGTCTCCTGCTTAGTCTAATCAACTGTACGTCGCTCTGGATAAGAGCGTCTGCCAAATGCCAATAATGTAATGTAATGTAATGTAGTTAGGAGCCTACTTTTTCAGCCTCTCTCTTTTCCTCTCTCCCTCCCTGCCTCCCTCATTCCCTCAACTTAAACCCCAGTTGTTTTTGGCTAGAAGATGCTGGCTAGTGAACGACTATAAAGAGAATGTTATGCTTAAAACCTGCTCTGATGACACTGGCCTGCGATGTATTTACATTATATTTGGAACTCCATGAACACGGTCAACACAAAAATTAATTCTGCACCAGGATTGACTGGAGCGTTTCTGGTCCAGGGCAAAGGTGCGTCAAGATTGCCTTAAACAAAGCAGCCAAAATGCTTGCTGTAAAAAAAAGAGATGCATCTCTAAAACTCTCCCCCAAGGTCGATAGGCGGTGGTATATTTAGAAGAGTCCACTAGCTCGAAACAGCCAGTCTGTCTACTGCACACACACACACACACACACACATACACACATCATCAGCATGCTCATCTCAGGTGCACTCTGCCGAGATTTCAAATTGCAATCAGTATTTTGCGATCAAAGGCTAATATTATATTACAGCAATTCTCTTTGGGGTAATGAGACAGACAGATTGTCAACATCAACATCACCAAAACAAAGAAATCCAGGCCTCAGCCTGCTTGGTGAGCTGCCCAGCTTTATACTAATGGTGGTGATCAACTGAAAAATTTATTGATACTTTTATTCATTTCAAATGAATATCAAATAAAAGAATGAAATACTATTGTCCACCACGGAGCATGGTGAATGGGAGGTGTGTGGCAGGACTAGTGGAATGGTTTGAAATGAAACTGTTAATTGCCCAGGGTGCTTCCTAACGAAGCCAGTACCCTTGTGATCCTGGAGAAAGAAAGGTGTTGATTACCATCAAACGGACTTGAGCGTAACCCCTGTCTTTCATGCCGTTGCTGACGGCGAGTTTTCTTCTGATTCCGGCACATTCCGCTGATGGAGCAGTGCCTGGCTACACCACACAAAAGAAATCAAACTTAATTGTTCTTCATTAAAAGAAATGAGTGAACAAAACAGCAACTGTTCTTTAGCCCTCGAGGAAATTGTGTGGACTTTTGAGATTATGTTGTTTCATTGCTTCTCATAAAGCCTTGAGAGGAAAATGTCCGACCCAGTTTGACAAAAGAAAAACATGACTTATTTAGGTATTCTCGCACTTCAACGACACTCCTAATGAGCTTCCGTCACTTTCACAGGATTGTGGAGGAGATTCATTTTATCATCTGAATATTTCATAGAAATAATGCAGCATTGGCAGAAGAACTGAATAAAGCAGTCTTCTGTCAGCACAGAAATGAAGCGCTAGTGCTCATGTAAATTTGATAATCCCGTTAACAAGGTGCAGAAACGCAACACGGCAAGGAACAAGCCACTTTGCTGCCTCAACCAAATTTTTACCCAACAACTTGGCTCCCAGCCTGGCTCATAGCAGGCTCTTAGAGAACGTGTCCATCCGAGAAACAAGTTGATGAGATATTGTGGGGGTTTTTTTCCTTCTTCGCTTTGTTTTAAAAGATGGTTTCAGTACGACAGCCCTGTGAGTAGCCGTATGCTGAGGCCGTAAGTCTAAAATTGAAACAACATATCTGGGGACGATGGATCCATTTGAGTGACAGTGCATCAGCCAACAAAATCTGTTCTCTACTTGTAGTGAAGTGGTGTTTCTATGGCTGGGAGTTGGGGATAATCTCTTACCGTGTGTTAAACATACATGTGTACACACACTCTCTTGCACACACAGACACAGTCACACACACAGGTGCACACACTCATGTTCTCTCACATGGACACACACACACACAAGCAGGCGTTGAAACACTCAAATCACCTTCCACTAAATATAATCCCAATATTCTTAGCTGTATGGTTTTCTCAGTTGATTAATTGTAGTCTTGTTTATGAAGGGCAACAGTGTCAGCACTCACTCCCGATTAACCAATCAGATGCCCTAAAAAGACATCAGTTAATCAGCAGACAGCCTATCCCGGGAGGTCTGGCTACACCGGTGAGCACAGCGGCTGTCCAGCCCTGGATATGCTCAGCAGCTGGTCATTCTGCTCCGGAGCAATTTGGCCAGTCTGCCTCCACTCAGGACCCCCCTCTTCTCTTAAAATATTCAGCCATGTTCTGCTGAGAGGCACTTATTTGACACCAGAGTGCAATTTAGCACAGAATCAGTGTTCCTAGTCTTTCAGAGAGATCTCCCCAAGGCACCCCGCGGGGGCCATTTTTCATACTGACACCAGAACGTTCCGCAGCTACCGCAAGCTCGTATAAGAATCTGAAAATAAAAAATAAAAATCCATAAGAACAGAACGCAGAAGAGTGGAATGACTTTTTCAGAAAATAAATGTCTTCTTTATGTAGGTTCCAAACCGCCTCTTGTCACAACTATGGCAGGTAACAAAAAGGGAGTGGAATTCTCACAAAAAGTATGTTGAGGCTTCTTTTTTCTGTCTCTCGCTCTCGCTCTTTCTCTCTCTCTTTTTTGCTCTCTCTCTCATCATCACCATCTCCATAGCAACCTACACCCCCAACTCAACCCCATATTATATGCACCCCAAAGCCCCTTCCCACCCATCCTAAGCAGAAACGCTCTCACTTGCCAGCATCTCATAAAACGGCAGACACACCTAATTCAGGAGGAGCATGAATAACTCCCCTCACCCCCTCTTGTCACCAGTATGGCAGGCAGCACAAAGCCAGTGGAATTCTCAGTAAAACTACGCGGTGTGACTGACAGCCAGTCGCATTCCTCCAGCTAGCGGGCTGAAACCCCATCCCTCTGTAATGCACCGTGATCATGTGAGTATTTGTTGGTTTTTGGGACTGCTGGGGCTGGCTTTCCCTCAGCAGGTGGTGCCCCGGGGCAGGGGGGGTTAACGGAGCTCCCCCAGCAGGGGAGGCAGGGGGCCTGGGGTTTGGGTCAGGCAGACCGGAGGGCTGCTCTACCCCAGCTGTCAGTCAGGGATGGAGAGAGCGCTGAGATCACGTTCAGACCAGCTGGCTGCTGAGGGGGAACAGCGCTCACTGCCGGGGACAGACAGACGGACAAGCTAAAAAAGCAAGACAGACGGGAAGACTGACGGACTGGTAGACAGACAAGCAGACAGAGAGACAGTATGTTAGACTAGCCGGCAGGCATCAGATTAGGTTGGCTGGTGTAAGCAGATAGGCTCGTAGACAGACAGAGAGACATACTGACAGACAGGCAAACAGGTCCAGCGTCTGCTGAGACTGTTAGATGCCTATTTCAGAGCAGGAGGGCACACAGTTTCCCAGGCACAGGGGAAAAACGTCCATCAAGAGCACGGTCATTTCAATCATTCACCCATTCACTCTACTCTTCCACAGCACCTGCGTTTTTACTCACTCACTCATCCATCCATTCACTCATTAACGTTCCCGCTCTCTTTCTCTCTCTCTCTCAACCGCCCCGTGAGTAAAAACAATAGATTTAATTCTCTAACTGCACTGAGGCACAATCACTTATTAATTTGCTCTCTCACACTCACAATTTATTTCTCTGTCATTAGCAGTTTAAAAGCTAAGGTTTATGTTTTCATCTACATCTTTCCCTTACAGTCCTATAGTGTGCAGTTCATGTAATTTCTCCCCTGTGGTTCAAGCACTGTTCAATACTTTTCTTCAGACATGGTCTTACACATCTAAAATAGCAATCTGCTCCTGAAATGAAGTCATTTAAAGCCTTTTTGCAGCAATTTAACCAGGCTGGTTAATCAATAAGTAAATTAAGCCTGTTTTTCCAATACTGTACTGTATGCATGCCATTAAAAAAAAAAAGTAATAAAAACGAAACAATCTACAAAAAAGATGGTTGCAATTGTGTCCGTCGCTGGTGTGCAGTTTGTGGGAAATTCCTTTTTGCATGACAATAACCTTAATTTACATAGCACTTACAGAAAAAAGTTAGTGGAGAAATGATGGCGATTTTGCTGATGAATGAAAGACGGATGAGAGATGAAGTGGTAGATGAAAAGGGTGGATGATCTCTCGGTCCAGCCGGCCTCGAGGCCCTCAGGAGACTCGGTTATTACCCCGGCTCCTGATTTAGCCGCCCTCGCCCCAGAGGCCCCCCGTGCCTGGCATTGATCCGTGCTGACAGGCCCCAAGGCCAGGCCGGGCCCAGCTCACACCGCTGTCTGCTGAAAACCTTTAATAACACACCATTAGCGGTAAAGATGCTGCGCTGTGTGCAGGGCCGGTGCCGAACAGCACCCCCTCGGAGAGCGCGCGGGGCCCTTAAAGGCGCGTAGCGGGGTGGGGATCGATCCCCGCTCGGGTCCCCGCGGGGAGGGGGGGGGACCGCAGCACACACATCAGGACGCTTAGCGCAGGAGCTGCTGCATCCTGCCGGGAACACGGAAAACACGTGTGTGTGTGTGCTGTAGGTGTGTGTGTGTGCTATAGGTGTGTGTGTGTGTGTGTGTACTGTAGGTGTGTGTGTGTGTGTGTGTGTGTGTGTGTGTGCTGCAGGTGTGTGTGTGTGCTATAGGTGTATGTGTGTGTGTATGTGTGTGTACTGTAGGTGTGTGTGTGTGTGTGTGTGTGTATGGGTGTGTGTGTGTGTGTGTGTGTATTGTAGATGTGTGTGCATGTACTGTAGGTGTGTGTGTGTGTGTGTGTGTGTGTTCTGTAGGTGCATGCATGTGTACTGTAGGTGTATATGTGTATGTCTGTATATGTGTATGTGTGTATGAGTGTGTGTGTGTGTATGTGTATATGTGTGTGCGTGTACTGTAGGTGTGTGTTTGTGGAGGTGTGCATGCATGTGTACTGTAGGTGTGCACGTGCGTTTGTGTAGGTGTGCATGTGTAGGTGTGTTGGTGTGTGTGTTTGTGGAGGTGTGAATGAGTGTGTACTGAAGGTGTGTATGTGCGTTTGTGTAGGTGTGCATGTGTAGATGTGCTGGTGTGTGTTTGTGTGCTTGTGCCTGGGTGTGTTTGAGTAGGTGTGGAAGTGTGTTTGGGTGTCTATGTAGGTGCATTGTGCATTTGTGTTCTTGCATATGATTGTTCACACATGTGTCTGTGTGTCTGTGTCAATCCATTTTCTCATGTGTGTGTGAGAAAGACAAAAAAACATTCACATCCTATTCTTTTACAGGGGAAATTTGAAATGTCATTCAAACTGAGGGACAGATTTAATCCCATAAAGATAAATTACTTCTTTATCTGACACCTGGTGCCAATCCCTCATTTAACTAACACTAATCTAATGCTAATGAAGTTCAATATAACTTTTCACACCTCTGTAACTGGATATAAACACTGAAAATCTATTGCATCCATCATAATCAAATAAAACATATAGACTATTTAAATAAAATGAAAAGTCTTCTACAATAGCCAGACTTTCATTTCACCTTTTCAAACGTAATGCATTTTATTTCAAACGCCTTTTGTGTTAGACAATTCATTAAAGTATCATTACTGAGACAGCGATGCAGAGACCTACAGGTAATACATTTTGAGTAATGTAATGTCAGGCTCTAACATAGTAGCATTATTCAAATGTGATGGTTATGGATTACAGATTACAGTATCTAGGTTGTTTTCACTTTCCGTTCCCAGATATGGATATGCTTCATGATATGTTTCAAGCGCTTACATGCACAATTTAGCTTTATGAACCATGTCCTGTTGAAACCCTACAGTATTACCCAACCCCCGAGCACACAATTCCATAGACAGGTCCGGACTTCCAGCCAGGATTTTCATTGCAGTAAGAAATATTTGTTTTCTCATATAAAACCATGTGAGCATTTAGATACCACAAATCATATCGGAAAAACATGTATATGCACGTTTGATGACAAATTACCTGTTTTAAAATACAGCGATTAATGCCTGTTTTCGTGTACTTCATATTTATTTTTCCGCACGGTTTTTTGCGCTTTTTACCATGAGCAGTGCTATGAATTACGACCCAATTCGCCGAAAAATAAACAAATACCTATTTTTTTTCCCGTGACCACTTGCCTGAGATGTCAGGAAAAGAAAGCATTCCTGTTCGGGCGGATGTTTTACGACGGTTTGCACAGGCAGCGTGTTCCCAGATAATAAACTTTCAAGTCTCACTCTTCGCCCATTTGCAATGAATATCACGGACCGTTAAGTTTAGACCAGAAGCTAGTGCGCAACGTTCGCTCACGTTAATGCTTAATCCTCCATTAGCGTAGAAGTAAAGACGGCTCTATTCGTGAGATCAATGCCTGCAGACCGCTGTGCCTTCATTTAAATGTTCGAAATAAGATACCTCAGTTAATAAGTGAGTGGGACAGTCTGCGTAAGGAAACAAGTAATTAAACATTATTCTGAAAAAAAACTAGGCACTACACGCGCAACCCGCAAGTGCGAAATGTTGGAGCTCAATTTTGCAATTAAGACTGTTTTCACAGTACATTTAACGCTTATAGAATGCAAGTCTCCCTTCCTGTGGTGCCCAGAAAAAGGAACTGTTCAAGCAGTACTATAAGCCTCTCGTAGGCTTATACAGTACAGTGAACGTTTGGATGATAATAAACGAGATTGCCAGTAGATGAGGTTAGCATTAACCACAGTCGCCTTGCCAATCAGTTGCATACATTTCCAACACTACCTACCACTTGTGCATAAAATAAATACAAATAATATCTTCCAGAGAAAAACCGGTCAACACAAAGTGGCAGTGAAAAGAATCGCTCTCTCCAGCCTACACACCCACAGGTACTCACCACTGCATTACTGCTCTCTCAGTTAAAAGGCTACACTCACAAATGCCATAGGGTGCAGACAGGCAAACCCTCACTCACTCCTTTCACATCATCTCGGCCATACTTCCTTGCTCTACAAAGTACATTCCAGTTCTTAATATAGCTTCAATAACCTTTGAGGGGTCGAAGGCCTTCAAACACAATCTTGTTAATTCAGACTGGAGAGCACTTGATCCACAAAGCTACAGTAGCCATATGGAAAAGCCTAACAGGCCTTGAAGACGCTTCTGTTATCATTTACCTGGTGAATTCGGCTCACATTTAATTAGGTTGCAATTGACCTGGAAAGGTCACATTTACAGGGCATTCCGCAGTACAATGTCAAGTGGTCCCAGTCCACGGTGACTAATCTAATCCCGGCAAAATATACTGGTGGCCCAGCGCGACTGCCTTACCGCAGTACAGTGAAAGGCCTTGTAGGAGAGGTTGTGAGCAAAGCTGAAGAGAAGAGCATGAAAACCTTCTTCCTTCTCCTCACCCACCAAAGTTTGACATCGGTTAGACCTGTAACCAATGTCGGTCATGAATGTCAATATTATGTCGATTAGTGGGGCAAAAATGAACCGTTTTTGATGTTGTTAACTCGATGACAACAAAACACTGATCTGTTATTGGTAGAAAAGTGGTTAGGTCATGACTCGACGTTGATCAGCCTTGTAGCCGCGACGAAGGTCGACAAATTGTTCGGGGGCTGCATGTTCGCTGCTTTTGTTAGGATGAATTTGTCGCTTGTCCTTCACCTGAATAGAAGGCAGCAGTGAGGCTTTACTCCAGCAGTACTCTCTCATTAAGGACAAGGGCAGTGACAGGCCACTCTATCAGAGAGGTGTCATGACTCATGAAGTCAAAGCAGACAGCTCAGCGGCTAACAACCACGGCCACGGTTTACCCTCAGTGTGTTTCCAAGCAACCTGGAGCAAATCCGGAGGCCAACTGCCGGAAAAACTGTTTACAAGGGCTTTATCCACAATATACCCAGCACACTATATACAGTTGCTGTTCCTACGGTGTCCTGTGCTTCAGTGAGTTAGCTAACCACAAGTTAAATGAAAGGGTCAGTCAATATGTACGTTTTCAAGTCATCGGCAGTTATTTTGTTAAGTTACTTTGGCCAAGAGTGCCAGCAATTCTAAATGTGCACAGTATAAATAGGTATGTGTTGATCAGCTGTGGGTCATTTTAACGTCTTTCAGTAGTTACTGCACAAGGTTATTTTGGGGCTCAAAGCATTTAACGTTACCTACAAACATTATGAAAATGATTCCGATTGCTCCACCGGCTGTGGACAAATTGGGCCTTCTTTCCACAAATAAGAAGAAGAAGAAGAAGAAGGCAAAAACAAAATGGAAGAATCAGTATCTCTCCCTTTCCAGAGCGAAATTCAAAAAAATGGATCAAACAGCACAGGTTTTCCGGAAAGCCTCGTCTGCTCCGAGCTCCGCCGAGCGCAGGTGAGGCGATGACTCACACAGAGGCGGCCGTGAGCGGAGATATCCGCTCCCTCCCCTCTGTAATGAGGAGATTATGCTCCGGTGTCACCCGCGTGTCATAAATCAGCGCGGCCCTGACACCGCTGCCACGCGGCACCAAAGCCCACTTCCCCCCGGGGAGACAGACCATTATTTACACGTCCACGGGCGGCACGGAAACGCTCGCCTCAGCCAGACTCAACCTGCCTCGCGTGTCACGCGATCCCACGCCGTCTCCGAGGCGCATCGGAAAACCCGCCGTTTGGGCCTGCGATTCCGCATTATTCACCCGGCACAGAGGCCCCCGCTATCCTGGGGAATCTCTACAGCGTTACCCAGGCACCGAACTGTCAATCGCAGCAGAAAGACCGGAAAATGAAGAACCTCTGTGAACGTCTATGCATTGCCCTTAAAACCGCAGCTATTTGATAACACTTGCGAACATTTGATTTCATTCTGTGATTAAATGTGAGTGTGGCTAAATGCCAACCACCAATTCCCCCTCCACCAAAACCTAAAATCCACATGTTCAGCACCCAGGTCTAAACATCACTAGAGTACATGAGGTAGAATAATAAAGATACACTCAGTGAGCACTTTATTAGGAATTTATTAGAGTTATGATGCGTTGTGTGTTCAGAGATGCTCTTCTGCATACCACAGTTGTAACGTATGGTTATTTGCGTTACTGTCACCTTGCTGTCAGCTTTGACCAGTCTGGCCATTCTCCTCTGCCGTCACTAATTAACAACATGTTTTTACCTGCAGAACTGCTGCTCACTGGATTTTTGTTTTTGGTTTTATGCACCACTCTTTGCAAACTCTAGAGACTAGTGTGCATGAAAATCCTAGGAGATCAGCAGTTTCTGAGATACTCAAACCACCCTGCCACCAACAATCATTCCACAGTCAAAGTCAATCAATTTTTCCCCATTCTGATGGTTGATGTAAACATTAACTGAAGCTCCTGACCTGTATTTACATGACTGTATGCATTGCACTGCAGCCACACAATTGGCTGATTAGATAATTGTATGAATAAATAGGTGTAATAAAGTAAAAATGTTCCTAATAAAGTGCTTGGTGAGTGTAGAATGACATGGTAAAAAAAAAATAAAAAAGATATATCTGCTGAGGGCTATCCTCTGAGCCACAAAAGAACAAATATGGATTCAGACCATATTAACCTAAAACCCCAAAATCAGGACAAAGGACCCAGAGCTCCAGCAGGGCTGGCTGTAGTGAGGCTTTGAGGGGGTGTCCTCAGCCTCCATGTTGAGCTCATGTCGCAGAAATAGCACAGATCGCCAGGGGAAGCCAGTCCTAAAACACATTCATTATTTACACACAAAAACAATTCCATCACCAACTGATGTAGTGCTCTTTAAAGGGGGCCTGATGTTATCATGATGCATTGTCTGGATATCACCGCTAGATCCTTTCATACGGCCTTGCCATTTGTGTGTGCGTGTGTGTGTGTGTGTGTGTGTGTGTGTGTGTGCCTCTGTGCATGTGTGCATCTGTGTGTGTGTGTGTGTGCCTCTGTGTGTGTGTGTGTGTGTGTGTGTGTGTGTGTGTGTGCCTCTGTGCGTGTGTGCCTCTGTGTATGTGTGTGTGTGTGTGTGTGTGTGTGTGTGCCTCTGTGTGTGTGTGTGTGTGTGTGTGTGTGTGTGCCTCTGTGTGTGTGTGTGTGTGTGTGTGTGTGTGTGTGCCTCTGTGTGTGTGTGTGTGTGTGTATGCGTGTGTGTGTGTGTGTGCATCTGTGTGTGTGTCGGTGTGTGCCTCTGTGTGTGTGTGTGTGTGCCTCTGTGTGTGTGTGTGTGCCTCTGTGTGTGTGTGTGTGTATACGTGTGTGTGTGTGTGTATGTTCGTGTGTGTGTATGTGCGCGTGTGCATCTGCGTGTGTGTCGGTGTGTGCGTCGTCGTCTGTGTGTGTGCTGGCATCCTCGCGGTATAGGGTCGTCATTTTTTCAAACCAATTAAACCAAGGACAGAGGGTGGCTCCAGAGAATAGGAAAGGCCGGGCGGCTGCCTGCAGATGCAGGACAGGAGGGAAGCAGCCTCTCTCCCCGGAGACGAGTGACAACACTCAAACAGCCTCCCCCTCCGCCCGTCCGTGAGAGAGGCTCACTCTCAGAGCCCATTTGCCCCTTCCAGCAACGGGCTGAGCAGACCCGCATGAGGAGAGCTTCAAAGCACATCCAAGCCAAAAGATTTCCGGGATAATAATAATGACAATGATAACGATAACAATAACAATAATGATAATACTGTTACCAATAATAATAATAATAATAATTATTATAATAATAATTGGTAAGAATACAATAGTGCAATCTCTCGCATGCATGTGCAAATTCGTCGTTGCAAGTCTTGCAACACCAGATCTAGCAACACCAAATCTTGGAAATCCCATCTTTACTTTTCAACATATGTATGGCCATATGATGGTAATGCAAAAGGAAAGGTCATGTGGTCAACAAATTCGATAGGTCTTTTTCTCTTGGGAACATGAATATGCACAGTAAATTTGCAAATCCAGCGATTACTTTTCCAGATATGGTACGACTCATCACAGTCAGACAAACGGACAGACAGATGGACGTCACCACCTGGCAGAGGTAATAATAATTAACAAAAAGTACTTTCAGAAATTCTTATCTGTATTTAAAAGCCACTTTTCCCTGCTTTTAGCCCCATCATTCTGTTTAACTTTTGATTGAAAAAACAGGGAAATATCCCTTGTGATAACGCCAGCCGCCTGGAAGCATGTATTGACTTTGCACAGTTGCACATTTAGAGAAAGGTAAACACTTACCTAAAATGTTTACAGAGAAAGTGCATTTTACTGTGCAAAGTCTAGGGAAATCAGCAAGCTCAAGAAGTTATTTTTGTGTAATTTGGTTTGTTTTTATTTTGTGTGCTCTTGTGCTGTAGGTTTTTATTGCTCAAGATAAGGCACTATTTTATTTGTAGATTAAATATGAATAGTCACGTAGCAACAGCCGCAGGGTCAACCAACTCGATAACAATCTGAATGCAAGCCTGTTGCATAGATATAATTTTTATGGGCAATTTCCCTAATAAATGATAATTAACAAAAGGGGATCATTTTCCTACTCTCAAGAAAACAAAGTCTGTACAGAGGCAATTATTCAGATGTGAGCTGCAATGCCAATACATGGACAAAAATTATGTTGTTCCAAGAAACCAAGTCTCTCTTATTTTCTCTCTCTCTTTCGCTGCTGTAAGTCATACTCCACGCAGCTAGTTCACTCAACACAAGTGCTTATTTCACTGACCACTCTCCTGACTGAATCTCAGTGGGGGTGGGCATTGTGCTCTGTGATCCTAAAGAGTCTGGAATGGTTTAGTCCACAGGTTCCCCTACAGTCCTGGAATGGTTTGGTCTTCAGCTCCCCCTACAGGTCTGGAATGGTTCAGCCTTCAGCTCCCCTACAGTCCTGAAATGGTTTGGCTTCGTATCTCCCTACAGCCCTGCAATGGTTCAGCCTTCAAGTTCTTCCTACAGTCCTGGAATGGTCTTGCATTACATTTTGCTGTTTAGCAGATGCTCTTATTCAGACAGAGTACAGCATTTATATAGCTGGACATTTTTCCCGAAGGAATTCAGGTCAAGTGTCTTGCCCAAGGCTACAACAGCAGTGCCCAACTTAAACCAACAGCCTTTGGGATACAAGTCCAGTTTCCTAATCATTATACTACACTACTGACCCTTATTTAATTAATTTTATTTCTAAGGGAGAAAATACAGAACGACAAGAACATCAACAACAACTAGAAAAGCAAGAGCAATTCTCTCTGTTAAATACCAATTGGCCACATTAAGTTGAGCTGCTTACCCCAGATGCATTGTTTTGCAGCAATAAAAATCACTTTGTCCGAAGAGCTTAAGAGAATGAAAATCCTCATTAACGCGGTTTCAAAAGCTGGAGCGCTGGAAGAATGGCATTTACTCTGACATTCCTTTCAGCTGAATTATGACCCTAAAGCAGAGCTCTCTTGATCCAAAGCCATATGTATGTGTGTGTGTGTGTGTGTGTGTGTGTGTGTGTGTGTGTGCGTAGATGTATGTGTGTGCGTGCATGCATGTATGTATGCACGTACTGTGTGTATCAGAAGAAGAAGATATACTTTATTGAACCCCTTGGGGTAATTTGTCATCTGTATTTGACCCATCCTAGTTACTTAGGAGCAGTGGGCAGCCACCCTGCAGTGCCTGGGGAGCAATGCGGGGTTAAGGGCCTTGCTCAAGGGCCCAAGGGCTATGCAGATCTTATCATGGCTACACCGGGCCTTGAGACACCAACGTTCCGGTTCCCGGTCATGTACAGTACTTTAGCCACTACGCTACAGGCTGCCCCAAATAATATCGGGTGGATGGAAACTTAATTCCATCGAAAACGCAGCCATCTGTACAGTCTTTACAGTCCCGCAGTAATAACATGGAAATGTTGAGAACATTAGCCTCCTGGTAAGCATGGGGGTGCTCACAGTGAGGGATGCAGCTCCAGGAGCACACGGTGCGGTATCTGGCAGAGCGAGCCCCAGGTCTGCGGAGATATGGCTGGGTGATCCTCGGAATTATCTCCCGGATCAGCCCCTCACCTTGACAAGCCTGCATCAGCACATGCGGGCGAACCAGGATCCCCCCCCCGCGCACTTTTGTTTTGTTTTGTTTTGTTTTGGACTGTTTGTTTGTTTTTCTGCATGTTTGTTGTTCCGTTTCACCGTCTCCTGGCATTTCAGGGAGGTGTGCGTTCCTGGGAACACGCTGATAAGGTACTGTTTTGATGTTCACGTAAAAGAAAAAAAGAAGAGCAACGATAATAATTACACGCAAAATTAATTACGCCGCCGTTTTTCTTCACACCGAGTCAGCGCGTGTCCTCTGCTACTTTTAATGTTTCACCGCAGATCGGGGGGGGGGGGGGGGGCTAAGAGGTGAATGGCGGAGAGGGGAGAGGTTGGCAGAGAAATAATGAGGAAAGGAGAACTGGAGAAATAAGGCCCGCACTCTCCCGTCACTCACGATTGTATTCACGAACACACAGGACAACATGTCAATCAACAAGCGTCTTTATTCAGACAACAAGGAAATGCAAGGAAACAAGGACTTGGTTATTCAATAAAACAGAATGTATCGGCGGTTATATTTTTCACTGCTGTCAGCGGTGTATATAGTTATGTATTTTCTTCAGGACACTCATTAGATGGGGAGGTCTGTTAAAGGAGGAAGGAATGAGGCCCGCTGGACGGCCGGCACCGCGAAGGCCGCCCGACGGCAGAGGAAACGCAAAGCTAACAGCCACCTCTGCCCTTTCCAGCCCGCCGTCAACACCGGCCCCGCCATTCCTCACAGTCACTCGGGCAACACAAAGGGCTCCCAAAGCCGCCGTTAGCCCAGAATTACTGGCAGCTTAACCTTTAGACGCCCCGAATTCCTGCCCGAGAAACTGTTTTCGTAAAAAAAAAAAGTTATTTTTTTCCACTTTTTCTTCTGCGGAAACGGGACGCTGCCGGGCTGTTGACGGGTCGTGATTTATTTGGCGGGAGCGTTTCAAGGTGTCGCAGACCATCGCGGCGTTTAAAGCGCCTCTGTTTGACTTGGCACCGGGGAAGTGGTTGAAAATGGAGAGCGATGTTGAATGTCACGATGGGCCTCTGAAACGGTCTCACGTGGTTTCCTCCTCCGGGTCACGCAGCGGGGCCGCACCGCACAAAGGAGCCACAGCTGGCCTGCTGTTACACGATCTCCATTTTGGACTTTTAAACGTCCCTCTGTGAACCGTAAAACACATTCCTCTCTTCACGCTTTAATGTACTGGAAAACGGAAAACTGGAGCGATTCAAAGTGTTAACATTTTTAGATTCCCGGAGTGTTAGCTTAAAATGGAGGGGGGACGTCTCTCCCCTTACCCGCCCCACACCCTGAAAATGTACTGTGCAGGTTCACGCATCAGTCACTTTTCAGTCTGCATTAAACTAGGGCTGTTTTTGAAGAAGAAGAAGATGAAGAAGAAAAATACTGCAGTTGAGGAAATCGTTCTCCTGTTTTAAAAGCATTCACCTGGGTAATAATGTGTATTGTTCCAAAATCAATCCTTTGCTGAAGGCTAAAAGCAGCGGCATTCAATTACTGCAATTATGTCTCCAGGACAGACTGCTGTGTTGTTCTATACTGCCAGAGAACAATAACAACAAAAAGCACACACGCACAAACACACTGCTAGAAAGTAAGTTTTATGTCTTGTTTTCATGTCAGCTTGATAGACACCCTCTGTCTGCAGTGTGAATCACGTGAGGCCCATTAGCAGCCCTGTAGTGTGGAACTGGTCCTGTGTTCCTCCCACGTGACCACTAAAACACAGGTGGTTCCTTTCCCCACTACCAGTGGCCGACAGAGGGGTCTGGTCCCTCCACTCAAACCGCAATCTCCAGAAGCCGTTCTGCAACAGCACCAGGCAGAATGAGAACAGGGCAGAACGGTGGGCGTTAGTGAGTGAAAACGTGTTTCCTGCCGCAGCAAGGCAAAGAGTAGCATATGTTAAACGCCAATACGATGTACAGGAGGGCTGTTCACCTGATACGCTGAGGCTGCAGAGACAGGTTGCCGGGAAACAGAATGGGGAACAGGTTTGGAATGTTCAAAATTATAAGACGACCATGAATCACTGCCTGTCTGAAGTCTCAACCCTTCTACATTTCACTGAGTTTCTTTTACTGACTCAGTTTCACCCTCACTCACTCTCCCCCTGTCTCTCTCTCTCTTTCCTCTCCGTCTCCCTCTCTCCCTCTCTCACTCACCCTCTCCCCCTCTCTCACTCACCCTCCCCGTCTCTCTCTCAACCTCTCACTCTCTCTCCCTCTCTCACCCCCATTCACTCTATCCCTCTTACTCTCCCCATCTCTCTCTCCCTCCCTCACTCTCCCTCTCCTCCCTACTCACTATCCCAGTCTCTCTCTCGCTCCCTCTCTCTCTCTCACTCATCCCCACTCACTCTCTCACTTTCTCCCTCTTCCACTCTTTCCCTCTCACACTCTCCTTTAAGGCGATTGTGGAAAGTTTTTGCTTCAATATAAGAAACATTGAAAGTCTATCTTAGTCTCTCTCTCTCTCATTCTCTCTCTCTATCTATCCATCTCTCTCTCATCACAACAGAACAGACCACATTTCTCCTCAAGTTTCATGTTGCCGGGCTCTTGGCCACTTACAAGGCTCATATATATTTAACCAGGCAACTCAGGCCTGATAAAAAAAACCTGTTAACACAAGTACACAAATAAATTGCTTAGACAAGCCACTCTAAACAAGCTAATGGCTCTCTGTGCAAACAGATTCCTGTTCATAAAAGCCTGCTCAATGTGTCCAAAGTCCCTTCAGCGATAACTTACTGCTTAAACATGCCATGTTCTTGGCAGTCAGGTTGCAACCCCAGAGAATATATTTAAAGGGATCATTCACTTTCTGGGGTTTTGATATCACTTACTGTGTGTAGGGCCAAAACAGATTTTCTGTGCAATGAAGGATATTTTAGATATTTATAGAAGTTGCTGGTTTCTTGGCTGGTATAGCAGTAATAAGGGGTTTGGGATTTGAAGCAAAGAAATACACATCATTAAACAAAACTTGCTATATCGATGTTACGACTCCAGAGGTTGTACATGCCTAAAATACGGGAGGTTATGTAACGTTTGTAAATTTGTAACGTTTAAAAACGTTTAATCTTATTTTTAGTTGGAACCATTTTCTGTGATACCTGCAGCCCATGACAGATACTCTCCAGGACAGAAATGGCACAGCTTCCTCCATCAACAGTGGAGAGAAGCAAAGAGAGACCAATGCAACAACAACTCAACTGGACTGAAAGAGGATTCTGCTTGCACAACACCAACCCGAGGAGAAAATTACTAAATTGTCTTCATGCCACTTTTTGGCAGCCCAGATCTTTTGAAAATATGTCTAGTTGTCCTCAAGCTGGTTGTCACACTTCTTCAACCTCTCAGCCTCAAATATATAAGGCTTAGCAATGTAGCTGAAACTGTCCACAAACCCCTGATTTCAGCAGATATACCAGCCATCGTAAAGCTGACAGGTCTAAAATGTGGGTCATCACACGTAAGAACTGGCAATCAAAATCATACACTAGAACGGAAAAAATATTTTTTTAAATCCAGAAAGGGAACTATTCATTTAAGGAAGGTGTGGAAATGACAGCTATCACAACAAAAGAAAACTGTGGCTCATGTTGTATCACTGTGGAGAAACACACAGATAAAGGCCATTACTCTCATTACAGTACAACAGTACAGCCCTGTGTGGGTTTTTTTTTTTTGGAAATGGCTACAGAGCAGGAAGAACAGCTCCTGAAACAGCATGGATATCACGTGACCCGACCTCTCCTGACCCCCCTGACACTCCGTACGCCACCTTAGGGAGGGCCACTGTGCCGTACCTAAAGGGAGGGGGTGAATAAAAGTGCACACAGGCCCCCGTAACCCGATAGGGGCTGAATGGAGGGGAGAGAGCCCCCAGCAGGCTCCAGGTCTCCACTGCGAGACACTCTCCACCCCGCCCTCCTGCCGAAACTGAGAGCCGGGACTCCTCTGCCTGCAGGGTGGGGGGAGAGGGGCAGGGTGGGGGGGGAGAGGCCAGGGTGGGGAGGGAGAGGGCAGGCCGGGGGGTGAGAGGCCAGGGTGCAGTTTTTTTTTGGCCTTTTGTTATCTCTGTGTTTCCTCTGACGGATCACTCCTCAATCAGCAGCTCAATCAGCAGGCTTTAGAGACGGGGTCGTGTCGGGGTCGGTCACGACATCGTGGAGGAGATGAGTCTTTCCCGGGGCCTCTCGTCTTTCAACAGACCCAAAACCGCTTCCTGCTCTTCCTGTGCACCCCGCACCAATCTGTCTCCAGGGCGATAAAGCCACCCGCCCACCCCACACACGGGGGACAGAGCATCCCCACTCCAAACCCCCCGACCCTCTTTCCACAACTCCCACCGCACCCCCATAGAGAGGTTTAGGCTACAGCCAGACGGGCCGGGGTGCATCTGCATTCCTGAAGCGAGTGTGCTTAAGGATCAATCCTACGGCCTTCGTCTGTCTGGAGTCCCCCCCTCGCCTCGGGGACGTTTACACTCACAAAACAAACGGGAACATCAGCGGGAAACTGGCACGCTCCTTGTTTTAGCAAAATGAATGAACCTGTGCCAGCGGAGAGAGGGGAGGGAACAGCTGGTTTGGCAGGGCTGTCCCCTACGGTGGACACGTTCCCATGGTTTCCAGCCCCATCGTCTGGCGGCAGACGTCCACCCCCCAAACAAAGATGGATGCGCGTGCCCGTTCACGCCGTCGGGGCTCTTCCGCGTAATTAGTCCTGGGGGTCGCCGCCCCGCACACGCCCCCTCCCCCGCCCCTTTCGGTGGAGCGCCAGGGCGGGACGACACGGCACGGGCACGCAGACACTCCCCTTTCAGGATGATTAAGCACTGAGGGGCCTGGGACTCAGGGCTGCCCCTGCCACTGCCCCATTCCACCGCAGATCTGTTAACCTACTTCAGGTAATTCACTCCCCAGGTGAGAGACACTTAGAGCCTGGCAGGCCAGAGACGATGTCGTCCATCTCCACAGGTCTATAAATATCCCGTCTCAGACGCTTTCTTTCACACAAACCTACTGAAAGACTGTTTTCAGACCCAGGGCTCAACTTACATGACAGCCATATAGATATTGCTGGAAATGCCCAGCATTTTGGTCCCAATTTAAAAATACCTGAATACACGACCACAGCTACTAGGTTTTGTCCACTCTTTTGTGGTAGCATCTAATAGTAGATGGTGATAACTTCCTGTGTCGCTATCCTTAAAAGATTCAAGATCAGAGGCCAGGACACTAGCCTTATAACAACACCCCGCCCAAAAATATAGCATGTACCCCACTGTACCCTTTAACAAGGCACTCAATTTGCATAAATATCCACCTTAATAAATAGTGAGTACAATACAACAAGCCACAGCAATGTATGTCAGGATAATAATAGCATAAATTATATACTGACAAAAGAATTGTGAAACAAAGCAAACTAATATGGCACATTTCAGACCATTTCATCAAATTTGAGAACAAAGTTCTGGCAGAACGCAGACACTTCTTTCATTGCAAATCCCAAAATATCCAAGCAGACGACTGAAAATCTCCCAGAACCCTAAAATAGAGCAGCTCGTCCCATGGGAATCTTCGCATTGGGTTTGTCAGGGCGCAGAAACAATTCAGAAGCAGTGTGGCCCCAGCGCCCCCTCTGGTAGCATCAACAGCATTACTTACACAAGTGCATCCAGATGTGTAAACTCTACAGGTTCAGTAGTAACAGAAAGGCAGGGCTGGGTTCTGTAGGGTCAGGCAGGCGGACAGGCAGGCAGACAAACTTGCCTGAAGTCCATTGCAGCTGATATACCAGCCTCTAAAGTTCTCTCCCTCAATCTCACGCACCCTGTCTCTCTCCCTCTCACTCTTTCTCACTGTCTGTCTCCCTCTCATTTGCTCTCTCCCCCTCTTTCTCTCACTCTGCCTCCCACTATCTCTCCCTCCCTCCCTCACTCCTACGCCTACCCACAGGGATGGGAGAGGGGTCGCGGCACAGTGAAAGTAAAAGTTAGTTTTTCCCATGGGTGGTACATGAGGACTGAATTAGAAAGTGGCAGAAAGGGGTAGTGCAAGTGTTTGTTAGCGTGAGCATTTGCTAGTGCGAGCAGCCGCGTGTGTTAGCAGGAGCGGCAGCGTGTGTTGACACATCACGCAGTAGCGTGAGCATTTGTTAGCACGAGCATTTGTTAGCACGAGCATTTGTTAGCACGAGAATTTGTTAGCACGAGCATTTGTTAGCATGAGCATTTGTTAGCGCCAGCATTTGCTAGCGCGAGCAGCAGCGTGTGTTAGCAGGAGCGGCAGCGTGTGTTAGCAGGAGCGGCAGCGTGTGTTAGCGGGAGCGGCAGCGTGTGTTAGCGGGAGCGGCAGCGTGTGTTAGCAGGAGCGGCAGCGTGTGTTAGCAGGAGCGGCAGCGTGTGTTGAGCAGACTCATCACGCAGCAGCGCTGGGGCAGTCGTCTGTGGCCGAGCGGCTACGCCGGGCGCGCTGCGGCCGGGCTTAATGAGACCAGCTCCTCTGCGGCAGTGCTGGGCGACGCCGGGCCCAAACACACAAACACAGCTTTCTCCAGGAGGCTGCGGGCCGTGGAAGCGCTCTCTCTCTTTCTCTCTCCCGCGCGGCACCCGCGAACGGCGCTCTTCAGCGGACGAGCGGCGAGACGTTCTCTCTGGAAGAGCGCTTTCGCATCAGGCCCCCGGCACAGCGGGGTGGGGTACGGTCTCTGTGGGGCGCACTGCACTGAGGCTAACAAGCAAACAACCTAACTAACAAACTGACAAACTGACAAAAAGGGAAAGATCTAGAATAGAACAGGTTCTGAATGTTTGTAACCTTAGAACTAGCTGAACAGGAATGAAAGAATGCATTGAGTAATGTGTGTACCGAAGTGTGTGTGCGTATGTGTGTCCATGTCAATAATTCTGAACTTTTTGTCTATATTATTTATGTCCTTAGATGTTTCTTGGGTATGTGGCTATAAAAAAAAGTATTAAAGTGTGTGTGTGTGTGCATGTGTGAGTTTGTGTGTGTGAGAGAGCATGTGTATAAACACATTTATATTGCACTGTGGTATTTTGGTGGCTGTTGTGGGATGTTGATTCAGTCCCATGCTGCCCCACACTAGTTCAGAGTGCCGGTTGTAGTGCTCCTGGTAAAATCATCCTGGCTCACACTCTTCCGTGTCCTGGGAGATTGGGAGAGTGCCCAGCACCCCCCTCCACCCACCGCCCGCCCCCCCTCATCCACCGCCTCGGCCTGATACAGACACCCTGCAGCCGACAGATCGATAAACAATTACTCTCCCTCTCCTTCTGTGGGCGCGGGCGACGTCTCATCTGCCCATCAGTACAGCCCAGACGCTTTGCCTTCGTCTCACAGACCTGTTCTGCATAAGGGGTGTGTCTGTCTATGTGCCTGTGTGTGTCTGTCTGTCTGTCTGTCTGTCTGCCTGTGTGCCTGTCTGCCTGTGTGTGTCTGTTTGTCTGTCTGTGTGTGTCTGTCTGCCTGTCTGTATGCCTGTGTCTATCTGTCTGCCTGTGTGCCTGTCTGTGTGTGTCTGTCTGCCTGTGTGCCTGTCTGCCGGTGTGTGTGTCTGTCTGTTTGTCTGTCTGTGTGTCTGTCTGCCTGTCTGTATGCCTGTGTGCCTGTCTGCCTGTGTGTGTGTGTCTGTCTGTCTGTCTGTCTGTCTGTGTGTGTCGTCTGCCTGTCTGTATGCCTGTGTGCCTGTCTGCCTGCATCGGCCTGTCAGTCTGCGTCTGTCTGTCTGCATGTCAGTCTGCCTGCCTGTATTCCTGTCTGTATGCCTGTCTACCTGTATTGGACTGTCTGTCTGCGTCTGTCTGTCTGTCTGTCTGTGTGTGTCTGTCTGTCTGCCTGTCCGTATGCTTGCATTGGACTGTCTGTCTGCGTGTGTTTGTCTGTCTGTCAGTCTGTCTGTCTGCCTCTTCAGAAAGTGGACAAATGAACATGCATGTGCGGCACAACACTGCAAAAGAATCTAACGTCAACCTTCAGAAGACGTGTGTGTGTGTCTGTGTGTGCTGCATAAACCTTTCCACAGAACACAATATTGCTTTTCTGTCAGGGAGAGAGAAAGACAGAGAGAGAGCAAATGAGAGATAAAGATGTAACATGCGATTGAAGTCCATAAATAGCCCCAAAAATAAGACCTGTAAACGGTAAAGGATATTAATAGCGCGCTAAATAAACGTGTATTGTGGTGAATGTCATTTGCATGTTAACTAGGCCATTTCTAAACATAGGCCCTCATCATCAGGATACATGTAGTTTTGCTGTAATAAGAAAGAGCCGGAAGCTACTCTCAAGCTGAAGGATCCATTGCTCTTTCATCCTTTGAACTCTTTCGGAAAGAAGTACTATCTATGAAAGTTGGTATGCTTCAGTACAGGTATAGTAGAATATTTTTTCCACTTGTAGTGTACCTGCTGTAGAACACCTCTGGGAAATCTGACATAGAAATCCTTTTTATGTGTGCGCGCGCACACACACGCACGCACGCACACACACACACACACACACACACACCAGTGTTTTATAAAACTATTGTGAGACTTCAGTTCCTGAGTGAAAAAATCACTGCAGAAGACAGAATATTTTATTATTATTAGAAACTGTAACACGTGTAATGCGTTTCTGCAATAAATGGTCTTTGGCTTTGCACAGAGGGATTTCATTAACAAAGCCTCTAAATCTCTGCCAAATCCAGAAGAATGTAGACCATCACCTTTGTGCTTGCTCACAATGCCCTCTGGAGTTCAGCTTCAAATCTAATCCCAACCTTTCAGGTAAACAGGGAGAGGGCAGATTAAGAGAGAGGCAGGGATACAGAGGCATGGAATTCACACACAAATACACACATGCATGCACACACACACACACACATTCACACACACACACACATACACTCAGTGAGAAATTTATTAGGTATTTATTCAATTTATTTTTAAGTTTAAGTCTTCCTGCTTAACTCCCAGGAGATCAGCAGTTTCCGAGATACTCAAACCTTTCCCATCCTGACATTTAGTCTGAAAAATCGCTGAACCTCTTGACCACATCCGCATTTAGTTGCTGTCACATGACTGATGAAATTAACATTAACAACACGGTGTACAGGTCTAACTAATAAAGTGATCACTAAGTCTATATACTGTACACATAAACACACAGATATATACTGTACACATACACATACACACACACACACAAAAGCAGACAAGAAAACAACACAAAGACACACAGACACGCACATACTGTGCGTGAATGCAGACAAGAACACAACACAGACACACAGAGTTTTTAGGTTCCCTTCAAGAGCTCCACCACGTTACTGTTCTCACACTTAGACAAACACTGATTTAGATTAGATTACTAGAATGCTTTGTTTCTTGGACCTTTGTTTTGAGGCTCAAAGCCGCTTTAGTTCCAAAAGTACCGATAATACGCACCAGCGTAAATAATATGATTTGGTGTGTTATGAGCAAACACTAGACGGGCCCACCCAGGTCTGTGTGCGTGGTGTGAGAGCGCTGTGAATGTTGGGTCTCAGCGAGGCCTGTGGACAAACCTGGGTTTAAATGCCATTTGTTTTTGGATTCAAATACTTTTACGTGCTCCATTGATCTTGTCTGGTTCATTTGAGGAGGAGCAGATGGGCATAGTTTACACTTTCAGGATCAGTTAATTTGCTCCAATACACCAGCAAGCTTAGTCTCATACAGAAAAGTATTTGAATCCAAAACAATTGCCACCTAAACGCAGGTCTGCGTGCGGAGCTGTGGTCCGTGAGGCGACTGTGAGCTCTGAGCATCGATCAGGTTCCAGTCCCCCATTACCACCCCCCCCGGCCTCACCAGCAGGGCTCTGTCTGCGCGCCACGTCCCCAGCGTAAGTACCCAGAAATTACACCCCAATCCATTCCCCTGACAAACCTGCAAATCAAGGTTTTTCTCTTTTTTTTTTACTCCAGCACAGATGTACGATTATTGCTCCCTCCCTGCTGGCTGGAATCGCTGTCCAGTGAGTAAAGCGCTTTTGTTTAAGCTGCCAATGTCGGAGCAGCGAGTGAAAGACAGAAACAGAGAGCCAGACATCTGAAATGGGGAGAAAACAGGAGAAAGATGCATGAGGGTGGGCGGGTGTTTGAATTTCCCGCTCCTCTCCGACCCCCCCACGACCCCTCGACCTCATGTTCGGGCCCAGCGACAACAAACGTCAGCGGGTGTTTCCAGAGAAGAGGCAGCTCCTGGGCAGTTGTTTTTCGGGAGAGTAAACAGGAGAAAGCTCTGTGGAAGCCATCAGAAGGTGCGGCTCTAATCCCCAGCTGTTGAAGCGCCTGAGGGCGGTCGTCTGAGTGGCCTCTCAGGCCCCCGGTCCGCACCTGAGGCCCTCTCAACCTTGAGGAGATTATCTCAAAGCCTCTTTTCCCAAAGTTGTGACAACAGAGAAAGCTCCCGCCTGCTCGTAGACTCGAGCAGTCTCAACCACACGCGGTTCTACATGGAGGTCCGTTCAGGGGCATCGACCGACCATCACGTAGATCCTCTGAACATCACACAGATGGGTTATACTGTAATCTCTGCCCACTACCGGCCCATCCAGACGGCATATATATCAGTGGATCATTCCAAAGCCTGTTGCACACTGACCTTCGTGAGCAACAGAAGATAGACATGACCCTAGACTCCACTCATAACCAATCAGACAGCCATCGATAACAATGAGCAGCAATGGATCAATGAAACTTCTCAGAGCAGTTTGGTATCGGACCCTCTGAAGAGAAACTTTAACAAAAATGTTAAAGTTGAGCCCACAAGTTGGACTCATGTATCACTATTTTTACATCTTAATTTAATTCATTCAAGCTCTAATTTCCTAAATTACATGCACGGAGTAATGATTTAGAACCCTCAAATCAATGATTAATATCCTGTAACATCTTATTTTGAACGATTTTACACATCCTCATCCTTTCGCCACTGACTGGAGCTCTCATTTGAATTCCAAATTCCTAGGTATGAATTAAAATGAAATGACGCAAAATGAATGTTTCAAATTAGCAATGCAAGCATAGAAATTAGGAAATTTAATTCTGCAGATATCGGAGGGTGAAAATTAAAGCAAAGGGAGCTTATTCATCAACTGATATATAAGTACAGTATCTGACTATATATTGGCATGTTTATGAATTCACTCATGTCCATGTTGCTTATAAGGGGCGCTGAAGGTTTTCTGGGTGAACAGTCAACATAATGGCTTTGGCAAGTTGTAAAAATGCTGTTCAAAATGTCATAGTAAAAAAAAAAAAAAGAAGTGATTTAATCTATGATTAAGAGCTGTGCATCCGTGCAAGAGAAAAATAAAAGAACAACAAAAGCACTAACATTCTAGACAAACCAATTAAAAAAAGAGCCTTAATTAACATCTCTAATTGTGCCCGCAAGCTTGAAAAGAGCATTTCAGTGGCATCACTCAGAGATGATCACGGTAATGATACATTTGCCATTTCACAGTGCACGCACAGCTTTTTAAGAAATGAGTGAGCGAAGGAAAGAGAGACATAGGGAGAGAGGCAGGGCCCTTGACATCTCTGATACAGGCTTGGCTTTTGCCCAGGCCCCGGAGAGGTGCATCATGGGTGAAAAGACCTATCCCCCCGGGAGGATACACTGCCAGTTCCACACACTTTCCAGTTTGATGGAAACACTGCGTGTCACCCAGCTTATCTAGTCCTCTGGGAGGGGGCGGGGGGGGGCATCTGTCCACTGCAGAAATGTGAACACAACTGAGAAGGCAGTGAAAGGGGGGGGGGGGGCTTCTGTCTGAGACCCAGCAACTCAGGCAAGGGCAACAGATTTTAGCAGCCTGCTATTGCACGCTTCAAGGCACACACTTGACTTTCAACTCCAAAGAGGGAAAAAAAACTGGCCCTGCCACTGTCCCCATCACAGAAGATTAAGATTAAGTGTGGGTTAAAGCAGGACTACCCAGCGCCATCTGACACAAGCTGCACACGCAGCACGGTGCCAGCGGGATGACTGCTCCCACAATGCAGCGGGCCGTCGCGCGGCTGGCAATCCCACAATGCAGCGGAGCATCATTTGTTTACCCACAACGCAGTGAGGGAATCCTTCATAACTGACTGTATTTTCACTGCATTTCCATTCCTGGGGGGGTTTTAATATTTATTGCATTTTTACGAATAAGGAGGATTATAATTTTTTTCTAGGATCTAGGGAACCAGGAGGGGATAGAACAGGGTCCCGAGGGAACACAGGTGTTTATTTCTGCTTAATAAACCCGTGTGCTATAGACTGGGGAGAGGAGAGATAGGAAACAGCATAGAAAAGACCCGGCAGATCATAGCGTGTGCCGCTGGTCAGGTTCCGCACACTACCACAGCACACCTGTTACAACGCACTGCATTACTTTACGCTTTTTCCCAGAGTGACTTACACAATATTTTACATTCTATACATACATATATCCATTTGGACAGATGGTACACTATCCATATAGTCGACAGTCGAGCTGGACATTTACTGAAGCAACTCAGGTTAAGTACCTTGCAAGGGTACAGCAGCATCATCGAGAGTTCAAACCGCAAATTTCTCGCTTATCGGCCCAGTTACCTCACCATTACCCTGCACCATCACCCCTTAAAGGAGACTCCACGACGACGAATCGCTGAAACAAGAGTAAATTGAAAATGTTGGCAGGCCGACATGTTTCAGGTTTACACCGGAGGCCGGAGCTTTGGGGGTTACACCGCGGGGCTGACCGGGGCAGCCGGCCCATTCAGACGCAGAAAGGGTGGGCTAAAGTACAGGGCAGCGGAGGTGTGACCGAGGCCGCTCCCCCTGCCCAGAGCGGGCTCCGGCCTCCCTCTCCGGGGCACGGGGAACGGCGTTTAATTGCTTTTCAATGGGAATGACAGCCCTCTGTCCGCTGCCCTCAATTTCCGCCAGACCCGCCAGACCACCCGCTGAAATTGCTTTTCCGGAGCGAAGGCTCAGCGGAATGGCGGCCGCTCCCCGGGTTTAATGAGAGCGCGGGACCGGGGGATGGAGAGCGCACATCCTTTCGGCCGAGCGGAGAGCAAGACGCTCTCAGTTTCACAGGTAATTGCCGTGATGTGAAGGAGCCCTCCCTGGGGTGGCGGGGAAAGGAATGGAGGGACTCTGAAATCATCCATTTCAAATACGGGAGAGCGGGCCAGAGAAAAGTTCTGTTCTAGCGCCTCCCGAATTAGGCAGGAAAGAAGTAGGCCTGCTATGCTCTCAGGAAACGGAACTCATTTTCTAAAGAACCGGGCAGAACTTTTATCCAGGGATAAAAGGGAGAAAAGACAAGCTGTTTAAGAGTGAAGCCTTCCTCTGCCTTCCGCAGGTTTTATTAAGAGAAGGTGGAGGAACAAACTGGACCCCTCTCTCACCGGCGGTTTCACAACCGCCCTTTCTCATGGGGTAGCGCTTGGGGTCTGTGCGGGACAGCTGTGGGGCAGCTCTTGGGGTCTGTGCGGGGCAGCTGTGGGGCAGCTCTTGGGGTCTGTGCAGGGCAGCTGTGCGGTAGCTCTTGGGGCCCGTGGGGGGCAGCTGTGGGGCAGCTCTTGGGGTCTGTGCGGGGCAGCTGTGGGGCAGCTCTTGGGGTCTGTGCGGGGCAGCTGTGGAGCAGCTCTCGGGGTCCGTGCAAGGCAGCTCTTGGGGTCCGTGCGGGGCAGCTGTGGGGCAGCTCTCGGGGTCCGTGCGGGGCAGCTGCGGGGCAGCTCTCAGCCTCTCTGACTGCACGCGGAAGCACACTGGCGGTTGGGCAGGTCTCATTCTGTGGGCTGGGACCGTGGCCAATCTGACGTTTTATTGGCTGTAATCGTTTCCTGCTGGCAGGAAGCGGGATCTAGCAAGGAGGGTGTGTGTCGGACGGAGAAAAAAAACACGACATCCGCTACATTAGACGGAGAAAAACGTCTCTGACTCACTCACAACTCAAGACGCCTGCACACTCTGCCAGCTGTAGATTGTCCTAAGCAGCCCTTTTTGATTAGACACCCCCACCCATCAGTGTAAATCAGGAGACCTGGGCAGCCCACGAGGTGCCAAGTGATTTCATCTTGCGTTGTTCCCTGGGATTAAATCCGGTGTCAGTCACCGCGTAGCTTCATTACTGCTAACGCGCTCTGACACTTCAAAAAGCCGGGCCGCTGTCAATCCGTCTGACCCCGTCAGCTCTCCGAAAAATCATTCCCCGAAAATTGCTCTCTTCTCAGGACTCTCCGCACCGGCAAACACCCCCCGCTTAAACTGAAATTAAACACCTCATTTCCCACCACCACCACCCCCTGCTGGAGAGAAATCAAAATAACCTTCACACTGAGACAGGTGGATGAGTGAGCGGTTAGCCAATCACCTTTCATTTCATGCAAATTAAGCTCCTCCTGAAGAAGAGGAAGAGTGTTCTTCCACACTGACACCCACAGCTTACAGACTAGGGTCAGATATGTCACTGTTTTGCATTCAAATACTTTTCTGAACTTTTTGGGTGTATCAGAACCTACAGATATCAGAATACGGAAAGAAATCGGAAAGAGTGCAAACCCGACCTTCTGGTCCTCTTGGTTAGTCCTCTATTGCACCACGCAAGCTCACGAACACAGAAAGGTATTTGAAACGAAAACAATTATGTATTTGACCCAGCTTTGCCAGTGGATGACCCCTCTTATCTTACAGCCCCATCTGAGAGTGAATATTCCTTCCATGATGGAGGGTATGTCAGGTCAGCCAATGATCCTAGGGCTGTCAGCATGTCACCCGAACTCTGCTTCAATGTCCAAGCTTTTTATAGCAAAGATGCTGTAAGCATCTATTCCTTAGTCACACAGAAGAGTAAATAACTATTCTTCATCTGCTATATTATATAAGATCAGGGGATCTCCTCAGCACACATTTTTATGTGTGGGTGTGTGTCTGCGTGTGCATGCGTGCACTGTGTGCATGTGTGCGTATCTGTCAGTCTGAGTGTGCCTGTGTGTGAGCATGTGTGTATTTGTCAGTATGATTGTGCATGTTAGATTGCGTGTGTGTGCGGGTGCGTGTGTGTGTGAGTGCGTGTGCGTGCGGGTGCGTGTGTGTGTGAGTGCGTGTGTATGTGTGCATGTGTGTGTGAGTGTGTGTGTATTTGTCAGTATGACTGTGCATGTGAGAGTGCGTGTGTGTGCTGGTGCGTGTGTGTGTGAGTGCGTGTGTATGTGTGCATGTGTGTGTGAGTGTGTGTGTATTTGTCAGTATGAGTGTGCACGTGTGAGTGCGTGTGTATGTGTGCATGTGTGTGTGAGTGTGTGTGTGTTGTGTAGGAATCCGGAGCTGTGTTTGAAGCACACACTGAAGAGGTGATGTTCATTGGGGATGAGCAGGATGACTCTTTCTCAGCCTCAGCAGTAGAAAATTGGATCATTTCTCAGGGGCTGAGAGCAGGCCCTTTGTTCCGGCTGTATGAGACCCAGGGAAAGAGCACACATCGTTGGGACTTTAACACAAAGCGTTTTGGCTGGCTGTGCCTTGGACAGCAGCCTCCTCCTGCTGTCGGCACTCGGTTGCTATCTCGAAAAAAATGCGGTTGAAGGTTCAGTTAATGTGTGTGTGTGCGTGCACGGCAACGGCAAGCCATTACCCTGGCAACATAAACATAATGGAATTTCAGTTTTCAAGGCTCGAATACTAATGGAAATTAATAGCTTATTGACGTAAGTGCACTGCAGCAGTGGGCATATTGGAGCCCTGTAGATCGTGAAAAGTAGCAGGTCTCAACCTTCTGCGACTTCAACGATGATCGTTCAGATTTTTTCGCACCTTAATTGATTAACTGCACGCACATTACTGCAAGCAATCCATACCTCAGAAAATAGCGAATGAATGTAATGATGGAACATTACTCACATACAGTATGGTGCTAAAGACTTATACAAGGCTCAGGACCTTGCGCTCGCTGAAGAGAGGGAATGAAAATAAGTTTGTTTTCCTGCAGCCTCGCAAAACAGAGAGGGGTCTGGCACTGCGTTAGCACCATATCTGCTATCCACCCACTACACACAGGCACATGCGCACCCACCCATCACACACACACACACACACACACACACACACACGTCCGCCTGGATATGAGCAGCCTTCCCAGGGATCCTACATTGGTTGAAACAATTGTGCCAAGGACATGCAATGCCTGTCTTTTCCACCAAGCCACTTTTCCCTAAGGTACTTTGCATAATTCAGAATATAGAAATATATGAGAATATAATGTACTCAAAATTCATTATATATGCATGTCATGTACAATTCTATGAACTGTGACCATGACGAGGCAGACCGTGCATTGACAGCCAAGCTGCGATTATGTCAGTGTGCTTATATAAATGGGAGAGGTGAGTTGGTTCTTTTACCGTGAGCAGAGAGAGACAAAGAGGGTGAAAGTGAGGGAGGAGACAGAGAGGGAGAGAGGGAGAGGCGGATAGATAAGAAAAAGAAGGAATTCATTGGCAGATGGAGCCTGGATTCTGGAGGCTTTCATCTCTTTCCAGATCTCTGACTGACAAAAGACTGAAGTCACATCATTGAAATCATGTATTTCTGTAGAGCGTTGCAAAATATATTGTTTTGGAGTGAGTGTAGGGGGGGTGTCAGTGGTAACATAAAGAGGGAGAAGAGAAAAATGAGCGGAGCATGTCTCAATCAGCGGATTTCTGCTGCCACTGATGTCAGAGACTGACCCAGATTCTGCTATAACATGAAGAACTCTGATAACTAGCTGTAACATCCCAGTAGCACTTTTCTCCCATATACATTTTCACATCCCAAATAAACCTGTTCTTTCTTACATCCATGATGGGAAATTTAAAAACACAGTGAGACACACACACACACACACACACACCAGAGGGCAAAAGCACTGAAGTCAAACGTCAACCGATAAACAGGCAGATTTTACAAAAAGAGACAAGAAAGCTTTGCCCCCCGACCCAGAGAAATGATGAAAAGTGAGACTGTTAGCTGGGCCCTGTACTGAGAGGCTGGGTAAGTAATACACACAGACAGGTGTTCCACAGAGTGGAGGTTCAGAGGTCCAGCGGTCTGCCCGTTTTAATGGGCGATGCCGGGCCCCGCTAACAGCCTCGCCCCAGCCCTCCTCCCAGCTCCCCGGGGTAAAATCATTTGCTCGTGTTTTTCTCATTAACGGCGGAAATATTTCGCCGATGCGCGAGGGCTGGAACCGGGCCAGTCCCCCTTTTTCGACGGCGCTCCGGTCGCTGGAACGTGGTCCTGGAGCACAGGGGCGAACGAGGAGCACGCATACGGCTTCAATTATTCCCCCCTGTCCCACCACGGGCCTCCGTATCAATATATCAGCTAATGCCCTCCAGTCAGGTCCAAACGCTAATTCAAGAAACATGTAGTGCCCTTTACTAGCCATCTCACACACACACACACACACACACACACAAAGGATTAAATGCCTCGGTAAGCAGAAAGGAAAAACAGAGATCGATGGCAGCACATTACCAAGTTCATTAAAAATACCCGAGGTTTTTGAGCAGGCCTTGCGCTGCGCCAGGGCGCATCAATACACGCGTCTGTACATTGCTCCATTTCCAGGGTGCGTTAAACGCCACAAAGGCAGGCCCCGGTGGCGGTTTGCGGCGGAAGGGGCGCGACTCCGCCGGAGACGCCCGTCCCGTTTGTTTTCCGGTCGAGGCCGCGGCGTTCGGCAGGTCACGACGAGACGAGCTGTTAAAGAGAAGCAGGAATGTTCAAACAGCCGGGGCACGGCACAAAGACTGCGTTCTCCCCCAATCACTCCGGGGCACACGTAATCTGCAGACACAAAGGCCGTCCGGGCCGCTCCACACAAGGAGAGAGGAGAAAACACGGCGACAACAAAGGAGGCCGTCGAGGAGATCAAAACGCAGGTATTCAGAGGGAACGTGACAGGTTCTGTGAAAGCGGTGACGGGCGGCTTCTCTTCACCCTGTTCCCATGGTAAACGGAGGGCGATCATGCCTGTTTACGCCCGTGTGCCCGTGTAGGGCGGGCTAGCAGCGCCAGACCACATCGTGCTCTAGAAGCTCATGAAATTTAACATATTTTTCTGTCCAAGTGACAGGAAGAGCTTGAAGAAGAATCCACAGACAGGTAATGTCTGGCTTCTAATGACTTTCTGTAAATCTGATTTCCTTGACTCATTCCTGGGCGGGGTTATTCCCTTTGAGGAGAGAACTGAAGCTGGGCTGGCACGTTCTGTGTGCTTCATATCTCACTCGCACGCACACACACCACACGCACACACACACACCACATAACACACACCACACACACATGTACACACACACACACACACACACCACACACATACACACACCTGTACACACACACCACACACATACACACACCTGTACACACACACACACACCACATACCACACACACACACACACACACACACACACACTCACACACGCACGCACACACATACATGCCTGCACGCCCACACAAACACAAATATGCTGACAAAAAAAATATACGCAAACAAAAAACACAAACCCATAGACACACACACACCTGTACACACACACAACTACCTATGCATACACACACACACAGGTTGAAGGATAATAGGACAGTCATTCTTGACCTAATCTGCAGACCGCACTTAGAAAGGGCGATGAGATCAGCGTGCCACTGCGCCACTCAGAGGCCATATCCTCATTAACTGGCCGCCTCAGGCATCCATCACACTGACGGAGGGCTTTCATAGGCCGAAGAAGAAGCAGGGGGAGGGGTTCGCCCTCAGGGCCGGCAGCTTTTATCTCTACACTTCCATCCCTCCATCCATCCATCAGCAGCGCTGCACAAATACTTTTGGGAAGTTAATTAGCGCTAATTGGCCCATCCGGCACAGTGCACTGTCCCAGAGGACTGCAGGCTGCTGAGAGGGGGGCCGCATTAAGTCCACTTTGTAACGGCTCGTATCTGAATGTGACGCTTGTTCCCAGGCAATCTGTGACCCTGCCCTCTGACGCGGGAGTGACAGGCAGGAGGAGTTGCTGTGGGAACAGACGGTCACGGCATCCCACAGAATGCTTTTCTGGCCCACAAACACGAGTGCGTACACACATACACACATGCACAGATACATACATACACTCAGTGACCTCTGTCTTAGGTAGACATGTACTCTAGCTCATTAATGACAATGTCTAATCAGCCAATCATGTGGCAGCAACACAATTCATAAAAGAATGCAGACCTGGTCAAGAGGTTCAGTTGTTATTCAGCCCAAACATGAGAACGGGGAAGAAATGTGATTGAAGTGAGTTTGACAATGGAATGTTGATGCCAAACAGGATAGTTTGAGTATCTCTGAAACTTCTGATCTGCTGGGATTTTCACACACAACAGTCTCTAGAGCTTACTGAGAATGCTGCAAAAAAACAAAAAAAACATGCAGTGAGCAGCAGTTCCGTGGGTGAAAATGCCTTGATAATGAGAGAGGTCAGAGGTGAAAGGCCAGACTGGTTCAAGCTGACAGGAAGGCAACAGTAAATAATATCACCATACATCCCAACAGTGTCATGCAGAAGAGCCTTTCGGAACACACAACATGTTCAAACTTGAAATTGGTGAGCTACAGCAGCAGAAGACCAAAAAGACTAAAAAAATAAGTCTAATAAATACCTAATAAAGTGCTCACTGAGTGTATATGCACACAATATACGCACTGTTACGTGAGCATGTAGTACATTCACACGTAATTGCAAGCAGACACACACATACCTGTAGACACACACTCATGTACATACACTCACACACACACACACACACACACATACACTCCCCCCAGGTTTTCACTCGTAGCTCCATCTCCCTGCAACATGAACCTCTGGCTCTCCAACTGGAAACCATCAGGCAATTGGGGAGAATTATGAGATTAACATAATTACCGCATTCACTTACAGAAAAAGGTTAGTCAATTGGAGGCACAAATTGCCATTGAGTTACATAGCAGCCTCTTGTTATTACAGATTAACTACCAAACTACTTCCGTGCCACCATGACTGACTTTTATTGTGTTTTCTTTTTTCACTTTTGTTGGAGGGAGTTGATGTGGGGTTGCTCAGGGACTTTGTTAAGCTGAAGAAAGAATGTTGCATATTTCTCAGTTTAGTTTCATTTTTTCCATTTGGCCCAAAAATGCATTTATTTTTCATATGGCCCTTCAAAATATCTCACTCCAGCTGTTTTATTCATGGCCTGACAAGATTATTTTTCCTGAGCATTTATTTTATCTTTTTAAGGAGCAGTGCACCAAAATACAGGGCTCTTAAGATGATTGGCACACTGCCGACCCTTAAATTGCAAAACTGCTCTTCCACAAATGATTTCCTATTATGTGTGCTAATGTGCTGATGTCAACAGCCAAACTGGAAGAGGCTGGAGGCATGTACCACCAGTAAATAGTTGGTATTTGTGTGTGTGTGTGTGTGTGTGTGTGTGTGTGTGTGCGTGTGCATGTGTGTGTGTGTGTGAGCATGTGCAAGAGACAAAGACAGAGAGAGAGAGAGACAGAAAGGCAGACACAGAGAGAGAGAAACAGACAGAGAGAGAGATATAGAGGGACAGAAAGACAGACTGAGAGGGACAGAATGATAAAATGAGTAACTCAACAGAAGCTTTGACCAAGGAGTGCATTTTTTTTGCCAAGCAGAGGCTTTGAAATCCTGATGGACATCACGGAAGCCCGTCCAAACACACGGGTAGACACTGAAGTCGACCGACGTTCACAAACTCCAGCGAGCACAAACTTGTTAGGGCTTTTTTTTTTTTTTTTCACCCTGTCTGTAATTCCTCGCTTCCTTGTTAGCTAGCACGTCTGACGCTAACAAAGCTCGCTCTCGATGCAAGTGCAGTTGAAAGCCACTCAGATGCAGAAGAAAAGCCTGTCAGATATCCTCCGCCATCGCGATTCCATTCTAAGGGGTTCACGGTTCTGACAAAGAACTTTATTCTGCCACGTACGCCATTTTCTTATCAATCAGCGAATCCTCTGTCAAAACAAAAGCGCATAGTGTAATAGAGAGGTAAACACTTATTGGCAAGAAGTATGACTTAAGCGATAATGGTTCTCTAGAGGGAAACAAAGTTTTTTCAAAGACCGCCGCGTTGGGCTACCTGCTGCGCTCTGCGCAGGAGGCAGTGTGTAATGGCTCCGTATGTTGCACATTAATTGCAAGTAAAAGCCAAAATAAAAGCGCAGTTACTGTGCGAGTAACAAAGACGCCTTTCATCTAAAATATCTCATTTTCTCTTTGTGTTCATTTCTAAAACCGAAACTTCCCTTTCCAGGCAAAGTGATGTGGGTGTTTGGGTCTTTAATCTTTCAGTATGCTCTTGTGTTTTGTTTCGCTCTCTCTCTCTCTTTCACTCTCTTCATGAAAGGAGAGAGCAGTTGATATTACCTGAGGAGTTGTTGGGCCTTTAACAGCAGACGCTCAAGTAAAAATTTCCAGGGTGCATGGGAATTTGCACTCACTGGTGATGTCACAAGCTTTGGTTAGTCCCCTGCTCCCCACATAAGGGACCTGGGACTGTAACTCTCCAGTCTGATCCGGTCAGAGTTCATGTCCCGAGGTTGGAAAGGTCACATGGTCGACTGGACCAATCCGCCGAGCCTGGCGGTTACATTGGCTCTATGACAGCGGCGGTGTCAGCTGAGGTTACATGAGCGGCACTGCTCATGAGTCATCAGTGGGTGGCGACATCACTTCCTGGGGCCCATAGGGTCCCTGTGAGAGTCGCTCTACATAAGGTCACTGCATAAGCTGCCTACAGCGTGTGCTGCTCGCCGTCTAGAGTCATTATATCATTCTAACGTCTGCAAGTTTGATTCCCACTTGGACCAACCAGCTAACATCTGTGGTAACTGGCCTCGAACTTGCATCAAAACACACTTAAGAACTGGCAAGCATTTAAAGGCTTCTTCCTTCATCAAGAACTGCTTTCAAATATAAAACGTTGAGCACTTCACACAGTTTGGAGAAGATTTTCAGGAAATAAAACACGCACATCGACAACTGGGACACTGACTTATCCAAACTGAAAGATGTGTACATCTACTTTAAACATATTTTATAATCTGAATACATCCACATGACCGGTCTCCAATCACCAGGCATGGGCAGGAGTGGTTCTAAATGTGATATCTGTGTACTGATATCTGTGTTCTGTAAAAAATCAAGCCCCTTTGTCAAAGTCAGTTCCCCCAGGAATCAGGTTTCGGATTCAAGCCCTTGATCAGTTCCGCCAGTGTGTGTTTGGAAGTTCAGCCTCTCATATTGCAGTGGTCAAACTGATACCGGCAGTGACCGCGGTAGAGATCGACACGGTGACATTGGAGAAACGATCACCGTAATGTAATGTAATCGTAATGACGATTACCACAAGCGCAATCAGAACGCAAAACCAAAACGGCACCTGGATATAAACGGTCTCGTTACCACCATTTTATGAACCGTCCGTGAATCCTGTTTTATGGGCTAATCGTGGCGGTGTTAGGAAACCGGATCATGCAGCTGGGGGAGGGCTGTTATCTACACAGTGCCGCTAAAAGACAACAGTGTGGAAACAGATCACCCATGCAGGCCCGCACCCACACAACCATGTCTCCAATGCGGTCAGCCAGAACCGCAATCCGCATCGCCTGCATGCCATTCACACAGACAGGTTTTTTTCTTTTTTTCTTTTGGTAAACCTGCCACCTAATAAACGATCTGTTAATACAGTCTCAGCACCTCAGAAACAAGAACTGCTTTCTCAAGCCTGCCTCATGCTCCAAGCTCAGATGCTAAATGAATAAAAATATCTATTGAAAAAACTACATAGCTCCAGTCTCAGCCTCCTATAGCAGAAAATAGCATGTTGCCAACAGATGCCCTGTGAATGGTCTCCAACTTCAGCCAAAACACACAGTACACCCCAAAATATCCTGTATATCTTTTCCTCTTTTACACTGACACATTTTTCCATTTTATTAAAAAAACACGGCCTTGCGGTTCTAAAGTGAAAACACATAAAGTGCTTAGCAGGACTTTTAAATGACCGCCCTGAAAGATTAATGGGACACATAACAGTTTTATTGCCGTTTCTCTTGGTTTTAAGGGAAATAACCGGGGAAGGCTTTGATACGCGCGTTCCAATAACAGGCGTGTGAGCGTGTGCGGAGAGAGCTCGGCGGCTGTGCGGCTAAGAGCTTGTTTTCACACCCCCAGGACCGTTTCCCCCCCCCCAACGCTGCGGAGCCAGGCCACGCACGGCTTCCCAGCGACGTTTCCCATGATCCCGCGGCAGGGAGCGGGGTGGCAGAAACGCGGCGGCGACGTTAGCGGAGACGGGGAGCGGTGCCAGGCTCCAGCCGTGCGTTAACGGCTCGGCGTCGGTTCAGCTCTAACCGCCGCGTACCCCGGGACCGCCAGGGCGCCGGCACTTCGAAGGGCGCCCCTGGCTGGATCTACCCCATTAATTTTTGATGGTAGGAAAGTGGTCCCTCTTCTTAGCAGGCGAAGGTTCATTACTTTTTCCCGTTCTCGACGCCTCCGGGGCCACGGGGCCACGGAGAAGGCTGTTGCTCTGTGAAGTGTTGAGCTTTTACAAGCCTCTGGAAAAACAAAAACACGCCGGTACCAACCGCGAGGGCCATGCCCGTGATGCGGGGCTCAGGCTGCTCCCGATTCCTGCCCGGAATGGGATCGTAATCGCTCAGATCGCGGCTGAGCACAGACGGTGGTAGGCAGTCCTGCAGCTTCGCCCTTCACTGGCCACAACTTGGCCGAGGGAGAGAGGAGTTTTTGCCAGCAGGAGACTCGCTGCATAGTTACTTAGTGTGGAACTCATCTAGCCAATCAGGCTGCTACAACACTGCTACTGCAGCAGCTGCCTGGTGCAATGCCTGTGCTGGCCAGTAGGGGGAAATGAAGTGAGTTACACCAGGGGTGCACAACTCCGGTCCTCGAGGGCCGGCCTGGGTATTGGTTTTTGTTCCAACCAATTGCCTTGTATTTCATTTGCTGACCACTATAAATGACCCTGGTTCAAGCCTGTCCTTGAGCACAGTCAAATCATTAGGATACACTTGCAGTCTGTAGCCGGTACTCATGTACGTCAGATAAGATATGATTGAGTCAATTAAATAATTAAGACCAGAAGTTGATACAAAGTCCTGAAACGGATCAGCCCTTGTTGTGCACCCCTGAGTAACACTTACGGGGGGCATTCTCTGTCACTGATGGGAGGTTAAAAACACCCAAAAGCTGAACATGGAGACCAAAGGCTATTAATACCAGAAGGTCAGTTGGCTCTGACCTCCTCCCTCAAAAATACAATGAGCAGGCCTGATCACATATATTTATTGATCACATAATGAGCCTGATCGCATCTCATTTCTTCCCAGTCTGTTCTGAAGCTCAGATGACCGCATGAGGGAAGACAGGAAAAGGTCCTGGGTTCTGTTATGACACACACCAGCACCAGTGAGCTCAGCCCAAGCTATTCCCCCGTGATTTTCACAGTCATAACCGGAGAAAAGTCATCCAAAACCGGGTTACGTCCTTGAACCCACGTGCAACCCGAAACGGTGACCCCGATTCATTTAGTTTCCAAGGTCATCGCACTGTCTGTCAAAGCCTCTTCAGCTTCCCCTGATCCACAAAGTCATGCAAGCTGGACCACATCCAGATAAAAGTTTTTCCGCATTATCAGATAACAATTGGATTAGGCAAATTCAAATATACACACAGTCAGATAGCTTAAATATAAACACACTGACCAACCAGAAGGGGATTGTGTTTCCCAGTTAAATGTATGTTTACCAAGGATTTTTTTAATAAGACACAAGAATTATGAACACAAAAAATATTCAATTCCAATTAAAAAGTAACCTCCGGTTTTCTGTCGGCGGTTTCTGAGTAAGTGACGCTAATCTGTAATTAATGCGCGGCCGCGGCGATAAGCATCAGCCATTTTGTCAAACGCGCCGCTCGGACGTGAAGATGATACAGTGCCGCGGGCCCAGGCTCTGAGATGTCAGGTTAAATAGATCACCGTCAGAGACACGTCAAACGGCAGAGAGAGGGCCATTTGTTTCCCCCGCGCTGTTTTAACCCCCCGGTGGGCCGTGATTCATCGTCGTCTCTGCGCTAACCTGATCTGAGCAGGGACGAGCGGCAGCCGATCGGAGCCAGAGAGTTTTTATCTGTCGCTGACACGGTATCTGTCAGGAAGCAGTAGCCACTCCTGTCCTAAGAGCCAGTTCCCAGGGTCAGCTGAGCGGGGTGTGGAGTGTGGGGTGTGGTCACTATCAGGATCGCGGATGTAAAGATAGAGGGCTTTCAAACAACACCGCACTAACTTGTTGACTTTAGTGCGGCTACAATGACGCAGCAACTTTATGAGAAAATGATTCCATCGCCTTGGATGCAATGTCGTCATTAACCCTGCCAGTGTCAAATGAGTAATTGTTTTGATTCAAAATATTTTTCATGCTTTAATGAGCACGTCTGGTCTGGATTCGTACCTATGATATACTCTCAAAAAGTGCAAACCCCACGTTCTGGTCCTCTTGGTTGGCTCAAGTGCACCAGGCAAGATCAATCGAGCACAGAAAAGTATTTGAATTTCATATTTATCCCAGGTCTGTCTCGAACATGACCACAGCGGTCAGAGGAGTTTGACCAGGAACTCCAGTCTTCCGTCTGCTCTGGTAGACTGGATCGTTTCTCTCCCCTGGTGACAGCCAATCACCCCGTGTAATGTGGGCAGGAACACTCCATTTTTTGCAGTAATTCCCGGGGCTTTAAATCAATACTTCATTACATGGAAATGCTCTCTTTTTGGGCGCGGGCTGGCTCAGCGGAGCGCTAGGCCAGGGGAAACGTGGGCGACGTGGGCGAGGTTTCGAACGCCACGCGGCAACGGGCGAACTCATTACAGTCTTCCTCACTCCATCATCAACCCGTTCGCATTCGCATTTCTTTACCTTCCTTTCTCCTCGGCTTCCCTCGTTCTCTTTCCTCCCTCTAATGAGAGGCTAGATTAATGGCAGTGTGGGTGGAAACACGAACACAAAAAGAAATTAAATGGGCTCACATGGTTCTTCTAATCTAAAAAGCTTGTTCTGCTGTGTACACTATAATATTAAGGACAAATCAAACATTGATAAAAACGTGGGTGAAACAGGCTGGTTAATTTTCAGCTCTGGGATAACACCTGGATATCGGGGCTCTGAGAGCATGTGAGTGCTGTGGGCCTACGTACACGGCTGCACGCGATGTTTTCCCTCCCCAGCGCTGTTTGGACAGAAAAACACGACCACGAGGCCGATGTCCAGCCGGGAGAAGAGGCCGCTTTCGGCAGGACTCCACAGTGCTCCCATTTTAGAAGCAATTGCTCCTGAAATTAGATGTCTGCTTTAACTGTAAACATAATTTGGCAGCACATCTACTAATCGGGATACATTAGTGCGCTACAAATTAGGAGCACATGTGGTCCTTGGGAAAGAAATGTAAGCGTAGCACCCAGTGCAGACAGGTCTGCTCTTCTCTAAAGGAGGATTGTAGCTTCACAACCAGGCAGGCTTGGTCAGACCTCCCCCCCTACTCACCCCTCTCTCTAACAGGCCCTGACAATCCCCCTGTGGCTCCCTGTGCCCCTCTCAACATCTCAACACCCCATCAATCACCTCATCACCCGCCTCCAGCCCAGCTTCCTGCTCTGACTGTGCGATTACTCTCCAGCCCTGCACAGTGCACCCTGACTCTCAGATATCCCTCATACTCTTACCCCACCCTCTCCACACCCTGCACAGAGCACCCTGACTCTCAGATATCCCTCATACTCTTACCCCACCCCCTCCACCCTGCACAGTGCACCTTGACTCTCAGATATCCCTCATACTCTTACCCCACCCCCTCCACCCTGCACAGTGCACCCTGACTCTCAGATATCCCTCATACTCTTACCCCACCCTCTCCACACCCTGCACAGAGCACCCTGACTCTCAGATATCCCTCATACTCTTACCCCACCCCCTCCACCCTGCACAGTGCACCTTGACTCTCAGATATCCCTCATACTCTTACCCCACCCTCTCCACACCCTGCACAGAGCACCCTGACTCTCAGATATCCCTCATACTCTTACCCCACCCTCTCCACACCCTGCACAGAGCACCCTGACTCTCAGATATCCCTCATACTCTTACCCCACCCTCTCCACACCCTGCACAGTGCACCTTGACTCTCAGATATCCCTCATACTCTTACCCCACCCTCTCCACACCCTGCACAGAGCACCCTGACTCTCAGATATCCCTCATACTCTTACCCCACCCTCTCCACACCCTGCACAGAGCACCCTGACTCTCAGCTGTCCATCATACTCTTACCCCACCCTCTCCACACCCTGCACAGAGCACCCTGACTCTCAGATATCCCTCATACTCTTACCCCACCCTCTCCACACCCTGCACAGAGCACCCTGACACTCAGATATCCCTCATACTCTTACCCCACCCTCTCCACACCCTGCACAGAGCACCCTGACTCTCAGATATCCCTCATACTCTTACCCCACCCTCTCCACACCCGCACAGTGCACCCTGACTCTCAGATATCCCTCATACTCTTACCCCACCCCCTCCACCCTGCACAGTGCACCCTGACTCTCAGATATCCCTAATGAGGAAAGCCCATACCGCACCCATCTCCCCCATGCCCCCACCCCGATGCCCCTCTCCTCTGCACCGCACACTCCAAGTCAGGACCTTAAAAAAAAGTTAAATTATATCATTATGGCTGAAGCCCCAAACCAGATTTCATGGAAAGAATAATAAATGAAGTTCTTTGTTCCTGCCGGCTCCTGCAAATCCCACCAATTTATTTTCCCTCTCTCCCTGGGCTTCTGTCTCTGCCCCCTGTGTAAATACTGAAATGGATTTATATTTCATCGGTCATAAAAAAATAAATAAAAATAAAATAAAAATACAAAAAAAAGAAAACAAACTTCAACCCTTCAAGACTGCATTCTATTAAAACAAACCGAAAAGAGAAACAGAAAAACAAGCAATTACTCTGTGGGGGCTCGGAGAGAGAGGAGAGAGAGGGGAGAGAGAGAGATGAGAGGAAAGGGGAGAGAGAGGAGAGAGGGAGAGAGAGAGCGAGAGAGAGGGAGAGAGAGGGAAAGAGAGGGAGAGGAAAGAGAAGAGAGAGGGAGAGAAAGGAGAGAGGAGAGAGAGAGGAGAGAGAGAGAGGGAGAGACGATGGAAGAAGCTGCTGTACTACTGTTACTCCTGCTGCTGCTAAATTTTAATGAATGTCTCATTCCTGAGAAGAAAGGGAATTACACGCACACACACACACACACACACACACACACATAAACACACACACACACGCACGCACATAAACACACACACACACACACGCACTCACACACACACGCACATAAACACACACACACACGCACACGCACACGCACACACACACACACACACGCACACACACACACAAACTAACATACACACACACGCACACACACACACGCACATAAACACACACACATGCACACACACACACACATACATAAACACACACACACACACACACTGCGCTGGACTGTGGACCAGGCAGGTGATTTGAGGAACAATAGGGCCTTGTAGTGGCCAGGAGGCCCCATCTTCAGGTCCTGAGGTATTTCATTAGCCAGCGAGCAGTAAGGCTATCCGCGATGGGAGGGGGCTATTACACCCCCCCATTGGCCCAATAATCAATGCCTTCTACAGCCACCCCACCCCACCCCCCCTCACCCCCCAGGATATACAGCAGGCTCATGTATCTTGCTGAGGCTGCCTTTGTCACCCTGTCCCATGACACGCACAGGAGGCGAAACGGACCATAAATCTAACAATATATAAATACAATAAGATCGGGGGGGGGAGGGCCTTTGATTAGCTCCTGAGGAAGGGCTGGGGCAGATTGTGGGTTTAAACTCACAAAGTACCGTGGGGATTAATTAAGGAGCATGTCAGATTAATTGGACATTAATTGTGCGGTTGATGGTCAGTCCTCCAGTGGCGTGTGTGCCGTTTGTACAGGTGAAGGGATTCACCCAGAACCGTTAGGTTAAGAGCTAAAGGTGTTTTTCTCCTTATTTCATCCCATTAATTAGTCATGGGAAAAAGAAACACAGCAGAGATACAGAGAGAGAGGTGCAGGCTGGGAATTCTGGCCCTAGCTCCAGTGGGATTAGCAGAGCTACTTAGCAGCGGGCTGTGTGTAGAACCTAGTCTAAGCCCACCAAACAGTCTGATAATCACACAGTGTAACTGGGCTAAACTCAACTGTCTTTTCCTCAACCTGACTTTCCACAAACCCATGACAAACGTGAGTCAAGACCGCCCTAAATGCCCCAGCATGGAGCCCTGCCCACTCCCACCTCACTCAGAACAAAGTTCTCAATCACCAGGCTCCGCCCTCCCCCATGTAACTCATCCACAGAAAGTGTAACGGAATGCAGAAAAACACATCTCATTCACACTCTTAACCACACACACACACACACACACACAAATGCATACACACAGACACATGCACACACATTCACAAACATACACACACGCAAACTCACACACAAACACACACACACAAACACACACACACTGCTAATTACAGCACCCCCCCGCTGTCTCAGTCAAGCCCTGTTGCGGGCACAGATTAATCACGGTCTCTCAGAGAGGCCAGTCGATATTCACAGAGGCTGAAGCAGCCTCCAAGGGGCCACAGTGCAGCCAGAGCTCCACCAGCCAGGGTGAACCAACCCACACCACAGCTCCAGAGCTCCCCCAGCCAGCGTGAACCAACCCACACCACAGCTCCAGAGCTCCCCCAGCCAGCGTGAACCAACCCACACCACAGCTCCAGAGCTACTCCAGCCAGGGTGAACCAACCCACACCACAGCTCCAGAGCTCCCCCAGCCAGCGTGAACCAACACACACCACAGCTCCAGAGCTCCCCCAGCCAGCGTGAACCAACACACACCACAGCTCCAGAGCTCCCCCAGCCAGGGTGAACCCACTCACACCACAGCTCCAGAGCTCCCCCAGCCAGGGTGAACCAACCCACACCACAGCTCCAGAGCTCCCCCAGCCAGGGTGAACCCACTCACACCACAGCTCCAGAGCTCCCCCAGCCAGGGTGAACCCACTCACACCACAGCTCCGGAGCTCTTAAAGCAGTACTTTTAATGAGGCAGCGTCTTCCTCCTCTGGGTTAGGCTGAACACACTCCTCCCGCCTGCTTTACCTTCCTCTTATCGCCATGTCTTCCCCTATTCCCTCACTTCCTCCCCAGCCCCACACCGCTCACGCAGATGTCTGCGAAGCCCCGAAATGTTTGCAAAGCCCCCCGTCCCGAACATGACCGCAGAGATAAGGAGAACCGCAGCGGATCTGTGCGCCACGAGATAACCGCTAGGAACGCGGAGTGACCGCCGCTGCCCCGCTCCCCTGGGAGGAGACCCTCGGATGTTTGTCTCAGGCTCCAGAGCAGACTGATTCCAGAGGAGACCAGGAGCAGCCAAGCCCAAAAGCCCCTTGCACTCATCCCAGCGTGACCCCAGGCCCCGGCCACAGGAAGGAAGGTGAAAAGGCCGAGGGTGGAGGGGGGGGGGGGTGGGAGTGATGACAGAATGCATATCCTCTCCTCCCGCACACCTGTAGAGCCACAGGGGTCTCTCACAGGTCACACTTCACCACAGAAACCCCCCGGAGCCAAACAAAAACATCCTGCGGCCCTGGCCTCCTTCCTATAGGGCTGACACGATACGCTGTTCCTGTGAGCTGCGGACCCACAGGAGCGCTAGCCTGCATTTTATACCCGGAGTGACTAACACAGCCGTGCATTCTTACACAGTATCCATTTACACAGCAGGGTGCGTACTGCAGGCACTTCTATGCTTTGCTTAAGGGTATAATGGCGGTGTTGTACCTGGGAATTGAAGCCGTAGGTTTCAGGTTACAAGCTTAGTTCCCTAACCATTATGCCGCACAGTTTGTTATCACATTATAGCATGACTAAAAGAACAATATTAAAATGGCCGTTGTCAGGGGTGCCCAATAATTGCCTTCGCAAGGCTGCCTAGCTTCTGAAGACCACCACAGCCCTTTCGAGATAGGGAAACCCAACAAGTGACAACCAACAGCAGAAACTGTTGACCAATTATTCACGAATGTATCAATAAATAGAAGATAAGTGTAACTTTGAGAAATTCAGGTACGGGGCTGATCTAAGCCTTGTGTCCCAACCGTTGTTAGCAAGCAACAGCTGCTAGCATAAATGTCTAACAGTAGAGGGCTGCTGTCTGCAAATTTATGCTTGAGGAAGAAAAGGGGGAGGAGAATCAAATTAAGGGAGTTCTTTGAAAGCGGCTAATGATGTGTACTTAATCTGGCAACCGTGACAATGTGTGTAATGGACCTTTGAGTGGGTTGTGCAAACAGTGTTTGTTTAAATACCAGCTGAGGTTTTAACAGGATGCTGTAATTAAGAATAACACTGAAACTGGTCACTGCATGTTAATACGGTGCGTTTCAGACCCGGAAAGATTTTAACAGGGCATTTTTTATAGCCAGCCAATTAAATGGGGTCCATGCTTGATCAGTCATAAATGGCAAGGAAATAGAATATAGAATGACGTGAAAAAATGTAGTATATATGCAGGGTCTAGTTTCCTGTTGTACAATGGCTTATGTTTCGGCATTTCAAAAATTCAGTGTTTGTTTACAAACACAACAGAACAAAGCCAATTCATGAAAGGGCAGTTGGACTTAAATGGTAAAAGGTTGGCATTTATATAGCGCCTTTATCCAAAGTGCTGTACAATTGATGCTTCTCATTCACCCATTCATACACACACTCACACACCGACGGCGATTGGCTGCTATGCAAGGTACAAACCAGCTTGTCAGGAGCATTTGGGGGTTAAGTGCCTTGCTCAGGGACACTTCGACACACCCAGGGCGGGATCGAACCGGCAACCCTCTGACTGCCAGATGACTCTTACCGCCTGAGCCAATGTCACCCAAGTTTTAGCAATTAGTGACTTTATTTGAAAACAAGGCATTCAGTTGAATGCATAAATTAATGTTAATCAACGGCCATGAAAGCCACACAGTCAACTTCAAGAGCTATGCAGCCAGAGAGCCAGCAGTCCCATGGTGCATCATTCTGTTGTGCTCCTAACCAAAGGACAAAGCCTTTTTCAAAGAGAATAGCCAAGTACAAAAGAAGAAAAGTGAGCAATTTTAAAATGAGAACCAAATTATACTTAATTTTCCATTCCCTGTGTATTCTGTGTATTGTTTTATCCAATGGAGGTTCTCCTTAAATGAATCCACAATGGCCAGTTTGCATGCAGTTCTAGGCTGTTAGCACACCAAGTCCACTACTGAAGAATACATGATAAATGAGGCTCTTTGTATCACTGAAGACACACATATTACCATATCTACCCACAGTCCCAATGGGTCCACTCTCCCAGAGCCTGCCCGAGAAGAACTAAATAACTCTGGAACAAAAGGATTGATTTAAAAAAATGAGTTCAGGGTCATCTTTTCATTTCTGAATAGCAGACAAAGAGAAATGTAATTATCACTAATTATCTCGAGCGAAGCATTGGCCATCTGTGCCTTTTACGACTTTTATGTTGCAGAAAACACTGTCTTTTCATCATTCGTGTCTAACCCTACGAATGGTCCTTCATAAAAGGACCCATGCAATTTCCCCATGAGTACCACATAGGACCTTTATAAGCACTACACAGACATTTATAAGTGCTTAAGGGATACAGCGTGTGATACTTCATATGGCATGGTAATGTCAGCACTTATGAATGTTAATGGAGTGCGTATGACAGCAACAGTTCCATGGCAGTTATGAAAGATGACTCATAGAAAACAGACATCCCATACCGAGCGCCGCTCGGTATGAGACAGGGACCAAACGCGACCGAACGGCCGTGGGAGCTAAATCAAATGGAGACTCCCAGACCGGTGGGATGGCTGTCTTTTCACAAAGTAAGTGAAAAGGCAGATTAAGGCAGCTATGTGAAGGCATAACAACTGTCCAGTGCTCTGCTTCTGAGTGCATGCATCTTCCAGCAATGGAGACTGTTGGAATTGAACCCTCCACGCCCAAAGCGTATGCTAGTTCCCACATCTATCCTACATCTATCCTACATCCCTACAGAGTGATTGGTTCACAGATTTCTGACAAGCCTTCGGTACTCCACATGCAGTCCCATAATGCACCGTTCCCGTCCGACTACCACAGCTTCATTGCCCACCAAGGTACCCATAACCATCTCGTCAGCAGGGGTCAGCTTGGTGCGTTAACTGTCAAACGTTAACTGTCAAACATGTGATTATTGTATCGTACATATCGTACAACCCGGCGCAAGTCAACCCATTTCGGCATAAGAATGAACGTTAATAAGAAGAAGAAAAAGACAAGTAAAAGCTCTGCCTTATTCCAAGAGTGAAATCAGTCTGCAAATGTACGCTCTGCAGCATTTAATAAAATGACAGCTGAAAATCGCATTCTATTTCAGGGGGGGGTGTCTAATTCAATCAAAATCAATAACAGAGCGCGGCACAGTCCGTATGCTAATCGCATCGCGGCGTGGCCAACGTCCCGGCCACTTCCGCAGAGAAAACAGTGAAATGGAGGCGGTAGCCTCTTCCTTTACAAAGATCAATTCGGAACGTCTGTCGCAGACAGTCGATCTCATTTTCACCTAGGCCCAGTGGCAGTCAGGTTCACCTGACAGCTGTTTCTTCTCAAATTTAACGAGAGCATAACCAAACAGACCACCATCTCAACAACAGACTATGGCCTCTGTCCTCCACTGTAATACGAAAGTGTGAGCCATCACCGGGGCATACTATTACTGGTAGAGCTTATCTAATGGTCCAGGAGGGTTTCATATGCTGGGCACTCCCCCACTATGAGCCCTCTTGATTGGCCTTTCTTTGTTTTGTTTTTTCTTTCAAACACTACGTCCTGCGAGTCACAGACTGACAGATGTGTCTAGTGTGTATAATGATGCTCAGAAAAATACATTAGCTCAGAGAGGGAGAGAAAGAGAGAGAGAGAATCAGGAGGGGGGGGGGGGGTTGGTCGAGTATAGACACAAAATGGTGCCCTCTTGATCAAATAAACATCCCTGATTGGACCACATTAGATCTACAGCCAGTGCAGGAGAGGCTCCGTAATGAGAACATGCCAGTCGCACATCCCCAACCTTTTATTTCCCCGAAAGAAAGCGGGGAAAAAAGAAGCCTCAGACGTAAATAAATCAGGGGCGAGACGCTCCGAACAGAGCTTTTGCATGTCATTAAAAAAAAAAGGAAAAAAAAGACGCGCCTTCCCCCGTGTCATGCGGATCATTATTCACCACGACGACTCTAATTCCCCGCACCTCGCCGTTATATCACTTATTTCCTGTTTGCCCTGGAACCAATTAAAGCGAGACTGGCCGAGTGTTCACCTGGAGCCTGGCGCGGGGAGACGGATGGAGGCGGAGAGAGGCGGCGGGGGGGACACGCGTTGTAGCGCCACAGGTCTGCTAGCAGTTATCTCGGCCCACTCCATCGCTGAGGCCTGATTGTTTGGGTTTAAGGCACATTAATCAGGAGAGAAGTGGAGGAAGACACTCCGGGAGCAGAGGGAAAGGGAGAGGGAGAAAGAGGGAGGTAGGGAGGGGGGAAACGGAGGAGAGGGAGGGAGGCATAGCGTGAGGTGGGAGGGGAGACGGAGGGTGACGGACCACGAAGATGGAGCTTGTTCGACCAAACTGCTGATTTAATCAGAGAGCTCTATTGTGCAAGATGCCTGAGAGTGAGCAGAGGGCACTTGTGAAACACTCAGGTAACCAGCTCTTACAAGTTTTAAAAGTAAAGAACTGAAAGGAAAAGCCGGCTACAAAGACTAAATGTGTGTTTGAGTATTTCTGTGTTTGTGTATGTGTGTGCGCCGTGCATGTGTATGACTGTGCACCGTGTGTGTGTGTGTGGGTGTATGTGTGTGTAGGGGGGGTGGGGGGTGTGTGCGGGTGTGTGCGTGTGTGTGTGTGTGCGTGTGTGCGTGCACTGTGCGGGTGAGCGTCGGTATGTGTGTGTGTGTGTGTGTGTGCGCTGTGCATGTGAGCGTGGATATGTGTGTGTGTGTTTGTGTATGTGTGTGTGTGGGTGTGAGCGTGCACTGTGGGTGTGTGTCTGTATGTGTGTGTGTGTGTGTGTGCGCTGTGCATGTGAGCGTGGATATGTGTGTGTGTGTGTGTGTTTGTGTATGTGTGTGTGTGGGTGTGTGTCTGTATGTGTGTGTTTGTGTGTGTGTGGGTGTGTGCGTGCACTGTGGGTGTGTGTCTGTATGTGTGCGTGTGTGTGTGTGTGTGTCTGCTGCTAGAAGAGCCCTGGGCTGTAAGCAGTAAACTCCACAAAATCTTTTCTCAAAAACAGAAGGTTTAAATGAGTTAATCACCCACTTCATTAAGCAATGCTATTTCCTAATGGCAGATGCTGGAACTAGATACCTGGTCAGCTCAAGCCCCTGGCACAGCCTGGGGGACTGCTAGCCCCACAACAGCAACCAGCCAATCAACACACCCTGTCAATCCAGCACCCAGCCATCTGACAGTACCCACACTCCCTCTGGTAAAACTAAGTCATCCAACACACTCATTTATTTCCAAAAGGTTTTCAGGAGTTGAAAGTGGGTTTCAGGTGAATGGATGGGGAAGGGGGTCCAGGTCTGGTGGGCCTGATGGGGTACTTCACATTAATATATATAAGTACAGTATATACAGCGGTGTGAAAATGTTTTGACAACCCTGGTCAAAAATCCTTTTACAATTAATATCTAACTGACCTCTAAATGGTACAACATTAAACATAACATATTTCTTGACATTTTAAAGCAAGATTACTTTTAGTTTCAAAATAATAAAAAAGGAAAAACTTCAGGCTTGCATTCGATCACATATATCTCTTCTGGCCAGCTCAGGGTGTGGGTTTCAATGACCATCACACAGTCAGTTTTCACGCTAATGAAATTAGCCAAACCTAGGTGACAGTCTTGAGTTGGCGGATGGGACCAGGTGGCGATGGCGAGTGGATTTAATAGTGATTTTTTTTTGCGCACATATAAACATCATTTCGGATTACTTTCGCTGAAGGGCGTCCTGCTGTGATATAGCAGTGATATTTCCGCTGAAGGACATCCTGCTGGGAAGTCAGCGTGTTGTGGAGCAGGCCAGACAGGGGGAATTCGGTATGCAGAGCACAAACAGAGACGCAGGTGGGGAATGGAAATCAGAAGAGGGGCCGGGGCCTACGAAAAGCCAAACGCTGATTAAACACACCGATCGGGACGGATCCCACACCCGGTCCCCCCTACACCCACCCACCTCGTCCTGGGCTACCCCCCACAACCGACACAAACGCTCAAAGTGTCTGAAACACAAACAGCCTATCCCCTTACTCTTCAGCGGCAGAGCGAGAATAAACATTTGTGTGGCGGTATTAAAGTGGTAGGAAATCGATAGTATGCTCTGTACACAAGTGAGATAGGCCGTCAACGGTCCCTGATTGCTCATATTTCTCACTGCGGATCAGCCCCCCCCCCCCCCCCCCCCCCCACACACACACACACACACACACACACACACTCAGCAGGCCTGATCTTACCCCTGGGGTTGCTGAGCGGAGCTCACCTGGGGCAAGTGGCCCGGCAGAAGGACAGACTGACCCAGGAGGGCCACTGTGTGAAACCTGCTCTGTCCAACCCAACCCCAGCTCTGCCCCTCTGACAGATGGGACATGCTGGGCCCCCGCAACTATGGCCATCTGTAAGAGCACTCACCCCACCCCCCAAAATAAGAGCAGCACTCGAGCAGGGTTTAGGCACAGGTACCCAGAGCCTACTGAACACAGCCAGGGAGGCACTGACGAATGACAAACGGCGAGAGAGAGAGAGAGAGAGAGAGAGAGAGAGAGAGAGAGAGAGAGAGAGAGAGAGAGAGAGAGAGAGAGAGAGAGATGGGGGGCACGTGTTAGAACAGAAATGGGGGCGTGTGTCAAATCCCTGTAGACTACACAACCTGGACGCCCCACGCTAATCCATGACTGATGTGTTTAGCACTACTGAGGGGAATTCATAAGAAAAAGTAACATCATTTCACGAAATAAAATCCATCTTTTAAACGGTGGTCTCTAATAACCGACCGTCTTATAAAGGTTGAACGCCACAAAACACAACATTTAATCAAAAGGAGTAGGGCTCAGCTGAAAGAAGAGCATATGGATGCGCGTGACAATGCATACATCTTTAGAATGACTAAATACGCATCTAAACAGGCCTGTGCGCATATACAGTACAAGCTGAGCCGAGTCCATTCTAATTATAAATCATCGAGCGATTCCAAGAAAGTGGGCTCCTCAAATTCTTAACCGCCTGCGCTGCTATTCTGCTCAGACAGCTTCCACCGGGGTGGGTGGAGAGGGGATTTCTGTAGCTACAGCTTGCGCCAACTAACAGACCGAGAGAAGGCAGGTCGCGCGTAAATCCCAGCACGCTGATGCGATTTGCATGCTGCCACCACAAGGCACAGGGCTGGATTCCGTTGGCAATCAAAACATATACGAAAACGATTAAACAAACAAAAATAATATATGCACGTGTCTGCGCCGGCGATATAGGGGTAATAGAATAATAACCAATAGCTACTGGTGCGACTGAAATTACATTAAATGATTTTCACCATCCGTCATCGCGCGTAAAAATGTGCAAGTCCATTTAGGCACCCGCAATATGAAGTGCCTCGCTAATTGCAATTTTCCAAGCAGGAGGGAACAGACTTTTCTCGCAAATGCACCCTCTGTTTCTCAACGAGACGGCGGATTGTGCACAGCACGACGCCTTTGATTTCCCCCTGAGATCAAACGAGCCTTAAGCTTTTTTTTTCCCGCGAGCTCAAACCTGAATGACAGAACAGGGAACGGAACGCAGCGACGACCCAGTAGCAGTAGTTTATAATAATAGCACAGTGTGTGTATTAACAGGACCAGTGTTTCTTAAAATAGAAATACAGGTTCGGTTAATGGAATAGTAGCCTATTTCTGAAACTACTATATACAGAGAATGAACACTGGCGAATAAGTAGGCTACCCATCTTAATGAGTGGATAACTTCAAAGTTCTGTTCCACTCCCCTCCCTTTAAAAGACATTTTAAAAATGATATATGCCGGTCACAGTTAACATCAAACAAGCCTTGCCTGTTTGAGACAACAGGTATTTGCATTTCTGGCAACATATATTTATGGGAACATGGAAAGGGTTAATCTTATTTGAAATTGTTACTTTTTTTAAAGAATTAGCATACAGCCCGCACCCAACCCAACCAATTTGCGATGGGTTAGTATATATTATTCCGCAAAAAACAGAGTAACACGTTCTACACTCTTCCTAATCGGACTCTCAGAAATAACGATATTTTTAACGGCATAAATCTTACAGTAGCGAACCATAAAAGAGAGCAAAATAGACCCACTCATGTGGCGACAACTTATCGGCATTAAATTATATGGTAGATGGCAGGTGTCACTATAAATAGTCGATCTACCTGTTGGACAACAATTTCATGAAGAAAAAATCTGTAGCATGATTTTACAAAAGATATTTGCCATTCCACGCTAAACATGAAAGTCACTTCCAAGCCATCGTGCAATTTTGCTTAACATAATAAAACAGTTTTTTTAACGTGAAAGTGTGACCGTGGGTAGAGTCCATATAGTAGAATTGTGGTGCTAAGCTCCAACGATGAAAATACATGTTTTTCTCCACGTTTGAATACAATTCCTGGTAATAAATACGCGTGGTAGCATACACTAAAACCCCTTTATATTGGCTTTTGCGTTCGTAACTGTCAAACGACAACACAACAATATTGTTAGTGTTCAGGTTGGTAACTGAAGCAGAGAAAGCATATAGACCCTAAGTACCAGAGGAAGCGAACAGGGTCAGGGGGAAAGGTAACCTAATTTACCGGGGCATCCATCGTCCGAGGAAGTAGCTCGGTTTCAACCCGAAACAACACTGCATTGCAGCTTCGCGAAATCAATCCCTATGTAGGGCATTTACCGATCATCGTCACCTTAATCGCACCGAGAGAGGGGGGAAAATCACCTGTGCACCCCGTCTTAGTCAAATTAATGACATTATCAATATGAAAACTTCCACGTGTTCTCTCGTGTGTAAAGAATAAAACTATCCTCCACCAGTTGTGCATTTTCAGAAATGAGAACAGCATGGTATCCCCATAGCACGCTAAATCATAAATTCCAGCAATCAAATATCTAGAAAGAGAGAAGTGGAATCATTACCTTCTACCGCTGAAACCGTTGTGATTACACATAAAATCGCTAGAAAATCCATTGTGAGGGACAAGGTATTCTCCTTTTTTTCTCCCATAATTATTACCAAGGGCTGCAGTGCGCAGGCAATCCTTCAGTTGTCACAAAACGATATTCCTGTAGTGTAAATTTTGAGTCACATTTCAAGCCGTAGTAAGTAGCAAGTGAAGAACTGCTTTAGACGCTGAGGTAGGGGGAGATGAGGAGGGTGAACGAGGGAGTCCAAGAGACCCCCGCCCCCCACTCCCCCACCCCCCATCTCACACCCCTTTAACACCTTGTAGCCAATCACAGACAGAAAACTGCGAATCACAAACCTATCGTAACAGAGCGCCCCCTCCCACCAACACTGCCAGTACGGAGGAAAAAAACTTTTCAGCCAGTTTGAGCCAATGTCTTCTTGTGACAAAGTGAAATGGCGCCTACGTGTGGTCATTAGAGGGCAGTACAGTCAGGATTTCGAATAATTAGTGATAAATGCTCTTTGAGTTTGATTATACGACCAAAATTAATCGTTTCTACTGGCGGTCTGATGGCATCCCCGTCCGGGTGTTGTATGCCTTAATGGATGTTGATATCTTGTAAATGTCACGATAGCTTACTAGCCCATCAGTCATTACAGCTATATGTTCCAGTTATGATGCTATATTGAATTGCTTTTTGCATGATCGATATTATGTATTAAAAGAAGCAGGACATGTTTCAGTGAAATCGGGTTGTAATCGTGATTAAATACAACAGAATGCTTATTCAATGCTGTCAGCTTCCTTCTTGCTAAGTGAGTTCACCAATTAATTTAACAGCAAAGTGTGCATTTATCTCATCATTGAGCCTTAACCACCGACGCAAGTTGTATTGCACCTTGAAACAACATCTCTGAATTAGTATTAAAAAAACGGTATGGTCAAGAAAACTATGTGACATTGGTAGCTTACAGAGGCGCTAACGTGGGCACAGTCTGCATTTAATAACAATAATAAGGGGTCAACTATCATATTATTTTGCATTTTCTGAATCTTTCTGTTGGATTAGGCTGCTGAAAACCTGTTAAATGTTTAACACAAGTGATCTTGACTTGTTCAAGTGACAGTCCATGACAAACAGTTGAGACACATTTTTATTAAAATACAGAAATATTTGCAGCAGCATTTTTCAGCCTATAGTGCAAAACAACACATTATTCAGCCTATGGTGAAAAACTACATAACTCAATTTTTCAGCCTATAGTCCAAAACAACACAACTCCATTCCTCATCCTTTAGTACAATACAACACAACTACGTTATTCAGCCTATGGACCAATACTACACAACTAAATTTTTCAGCCTATGGTCCTATACAACTGTATCACATTATTCAGAAGAATATGCCCTGAGCAGAACACAATGCCCTGGAATCTACATTTGTCCTTGAATGTGAGATTCCACCTAAATTAAACTGCCCAACTGCGTTTGTGAAGAACAGTTTTATTTATTAGTCAGTGACAGTTCAGAATTAATGTTTTTTAGAATCCAGTATAATACCTACACTGCCCTACGTTTCCTTTAAGCCTGGCTGTTAGCTCCATGCCAGTCGAGACCTCACTTTTGTCATGTAGACAGACAAACCCCCAGCTTTTATAGCACCCCCTACACCTCCTCACCCCTATCAAAATGGCATCCCTCATGCTGCCATAGCTTAAAGCGTCCCGTAATAAATTTAACACATCACAGACAAAGCGGACCCCTCCCTTCAACACCGGTCGCCAATATGACCCCGCTAATCGCTGGTCCACCTCACGGAGGGGGTGCTCCTGCATCTTTCCTCCAATTGCGGAGCGAATCAGGCATCAGATGGCTCTTTTTTTTCCCCTTGCGTGCATGTTGTTATCCCCAGCCCCCATACAAATTTGCATCTAAAACCTCCTCTAATGGCCTGGCAGATCTGGTACAATGCGCGAACATTTCGTTATGATATTAGCAGGCTGCTCTGCCCGCGCCCCATTGTGGAGGCCCGCTCCAACAGATGGCGGACACAAAGGCCCCCTCCCCCCAGGGTGAGACGCAGGCCCGGCCCCGTGTTGGGGGGGGGGGGTGGTATTTGCCTATCAATAGAGCGGTCACCACACCTGCCTCTTTTCAATTATCCTCCAGCTCTCCTGGCAGTGCCACGGCTGACATGCAGACCACACCCTGCAGCCTGGCACCCGGCCCTGGACCGCAGCGCCGCATCTCTGCCTAACCTCCTCCCTCCTTTCCTTCAAACACTCAAAACTGTGGCTGGTGTGTTTGAAGACTGTGCAGGGGAGGGAGGGAGGCAGAGACATGGGGCGGGGGGCGGGGGGGGGGTCAGGAAGACTGGCCCCTGAAGACTGGGATGACTCATCTAGGTGCCGGAGATGGTTACCCGCAGTGCAAGCCGTACAGCATTTTACAGCAAAACTAGCACAGGAGAGCGGAGGCCATTTTCTCAATGACTTCAGCTGATAGTGCCTGCAAGAGCCTAGTGAGCAGCCAGGGAACACATATGGAACGCAGTATGGAACCACAGCCAACATAAGCCAATCATAGCCAGGCAGAATAGACAACAGTGCCCTGAATGTGTGGTCTCTCAAACTTGCCAAATGGCCTAGGCTAAGTCCTGAGCACAGTCTACATGTTAGTCGTGTCTAAGCATTGAGTTCAGCCTAAACATTAGCTAGGTCAAAGCATTAAGCTCACCCTATACAGCATGCAAGCCATTTCTAAGCGTTGAGTTCAGCCTATATGTTAGCCATGTCTAAGCATTTAGCTCAGATAAACGTTAGCCATTTCTAAGTGTTGAGTTCAGCCTATATGTTAGCCATGTCTAAGCATTTTGCTCAGGTTATACATTAGCCATGTCAACAGTAAGTGTTGAGCTCAGCCTATACTATGTGTTAGCCTTGACCAAGTGTTGAGCTCAACCCATATGTTAGCCACGTCTAAGCATTGACCTCAGCCTATGTGTTAGCCAATGCATTCACCTATACGTAACCCTATGTGTTAGCCTATGCGTTTGCCTATGTGTTAGCCTATGCGTTTGCCTATGTGTTAGCCTATGCGTTTGCCTATGCCTTAGCCGATGATGGCAACAACCGCTTTTGCTGATTCAGCCTCCCTGTGTTTGGCTCTCTCAGCAAAATGTATTTTAATACGGAAAACCAAGAAGAGAAGAAATAGCTCACATTAGCATAGCCTCACACTGTAGACTGCAAGTCATTTGGCTGGCTTAGAAGCACCTGGGTTAAGGCCTTATTAAGTGCGTGAGGAGGAGGCGAGAATGAGAAAGAGCTGAGGCATTATTGCATGTGTCAGGCTTCACAAGCTTACTTTGATCCGAAGGTCAGGCTTGCTGTTCGGTAGCAAACCTGTTAATTTTAAAGCTTTGCTTCATCAGGTAGGCGTCTCGCATCCTCAGAACTTGAGCTCTTCATCCAAATCGCTTTACTGTCCATCCAAACACTGTGTGTGCGCGTCTGTATGCAGGCATGAGTGGGTGACTGTGCATATCTGCTTATATGTGTGTATTCCTGTTTGTATTCATATGTGTGTATGTTTATAATAAAATATATACATATACATTCCTTTATTGCAATATGCTATATGTCTATTTCAGGGAGCACAAAACAAAACCAAAGAATGTAAAAGTCTAGACAAGTGGTTCTCACTCCTGGTCCTGGAGAGCCGCAGGGTGTGCTGGCCTTTGTTGTCACTCAGCACTTAAATGATCAATTAAAGCAGTTAATTACACAGTTGATATTATGGCGAAAACAAGAACCAGCGCTGGTGTAGACAGTGACTCTGCAGTTGAAGTAGTCTGAGACCGACCTGCAACAGGGCTCACCGTCTGGCCATGTGATCCCGGCACAGCCCTCTAATTGGCCGGCCTGACAGTGATTGACAGGAGCGGTAGCTGGAAGAGTCAGTGCAGACACACACACACACAGCGGGCTGTCAGGTGTAAACAGCCACCAGAGCTCCCACATGACTCCTCACTGTAACGCCGGGCCCCGTCATCTGCGCTGTGCTTCGCCCTCCGCTATAATCACTTGGCCCAGGAACTGAGCACTCAACCCTTTTTTGGATTGCTTATCTCTTAAAAATATATATATATATGTTTTTTTTAAGTCTGTTCCAGAAATGTGTTCAAGACAATGTTTCCTTCAGTTACCAGTAGTGATTGTTACGTCAGTATAAGAATGTTCAGCTAAGAACACTCTAAGTTAACATACCTTAAAGGGATAAATCAATGTATTGGTCAATAAGGGAAGATTATAAAGATAGCATGTAGGACTGAACTGAGCACCACAGTTGACACATTTGCTCTACAAATAAAAGTGTGCACTTTTTCTTCATAAGTTGACCTCTGTGCTCATGTACTTCTACCACGAATGTGGAAATCTGGTTGTAGTCTCTTATTTGTTTTCCATAAATGTAAAACAGGGAGGTATCGGCACTGAGCAACATGGACAGTCAAATATTGACCATTTTGGCCACCAAATTTCCATGTACTGCATGCTTACTCATAGCCAAACATTATAGCCTGGGATAACCTTCTGACCCCTGGGTCATCTCCATGGTACCAGTAATGAGATTTTGTGCAAACACACACATACATGCACACACAGCACAGAGGATAAACTGACTTATGTTGGTCACACTTTACAATAAGGTACATGAATTGGCCTTGGTTAATATGAATATATTATTGTACAAATGCATTAATTCTTTCATTCCAATATGAACTGGCAATAACTATTGTAGTTCATTAATGTGCAAATATGTACATAAACAGAGCTATACAGATTAACTTCTCAGTACTGACTTACAACTGTATTAGCCAATGCCAATTGTAAAGTGTTACCCTAATTCTTTCAGGCGATGTTGTGTTGTCATGATGTTTGGCTCTTGCAGTTGTTGAAAGACCACAAAGCAAAGAAAACACAATGCTCTGCCTCATATTCACACTCCCCAACACACGCCCCAACACACACCCAAACCACAACTCCTATAATTACCCAAACACCCACCAAGTAAGAACACTCACTCTCCAGCTCCAGTGCTACACATACTCACAGCAATGTCCTTCTAACAGGTTTTTAGACCAAATGATGCCGTGGGATGTGTTATTTTTGTTTAAAATAGAAAATGTATTTTGTTTCCCGGTCACATAATCACACTCAGAGGACTAAGGAAGGACATTGAAACAGATCAGAGGGTAAGCGTGAGAACACTGGGGTGCTGTCGAGCCGAACTGGGCGTTGGTCTGGAGAGTACAGGGTTAACTGGGAGTGTTGGGTGGGAACAGACAGTGTTGCTGTCCATCACCCAAAAGTGGACCATAATAATGAATAGAGAAAAGACACCCGTCTGGACTAGTTTAACTTAGCGGGAATTTAGAGAGCTTTCTCTTTTGTTTCTGTCTCTTTACCTTACAGCTAAAGCGTTTTTGACCTGACAATGGGTTTCGCCGCGATGTGAGCGGACTCAAATCTCCCCGAATCTCCCCAGCACAAAGCCCAGTGAAGATCACCGTGGAGACCAGCGCAGATTGCCACATTAGGGGGCTACAGCAGCAGTAATGCATGTGGGCATGTTGACACTGCTCCTTCCTCCGACGCTTTGCTTCACCGTATTGCAATATTGCAAAAACAGAAATCCAATAAAAGGCTTAAGGCGTACAGTGTGTGATCTTGGAAATGGACGCCCTTCACTTTCAACAAGGGTAAACATGTTTACTGTAATGCCCTGCATGGAAAATAAAGAGGAGTTCAATGCATGACATCGCCGGTCTGACTAAAAGACTCATGTTTAATACAGAGTACCAGAACAGGCATGAACGAAAGCCAATTTCCGATGAATAGAAATCGACTGTGGGGTTAGTCACACATTTAAATCTGATATTTAAAGAAAAGCATAAACCCAGTATGATTTCAAAATGAAACGACCGTTGGAAGTGATTTATACAATTACGTATAAGCTTAAAGAAAATGAATTCACTGTGGTGAAATTATATCCATATATAGTAAATGGAAAAAAAGTTCACTAGCTTGTTTTTTTTATTTTTTATAATTCTTGATGTTATTTCAGTTGTAGATATCTGATATCTCTGACAAACTGGTGGCTTTACAATGGCAGGTATAAAACATTGGGTGATTTCTGATCTAAAGTAATCACAAAGCAGCTTTAACAGTGGTGCTCCATCTCTAGGGGTTGTACATACAGTACGTATATAAACTGATTATTCTTAAAACAATTATGTTTAATATTATTTTCAGTTGGAATGATTTATCATGGAACTTACTTTCGACCACAAATCCCCAAAGACCCTATACCTGCTTTTGTAAATCTAGGACATCTCTAAATTTCTAAAATATCTTTCATTTCACAGAAAATGCCTAGAGTGGCAATTATTTCTTTAAGATGCATTGTAGAACATGAAGAAATATTTATTGAGACTTCTCAATTATTAAAATAGCTTGTAAGTTGCAGTTAATGTAATAGGTATTTGGCATATTTATTATCAGTGTAGGTATGCTAAAATGATTACATTAATAATGTAATGTTTCACTTTTTGGTACAAATCTCAAAGTGAAACATTAAAACTTAGGCATAACATTTTTTATAAGATGTAAATTCATTTAAAAAATGTAATTTGTGTCACAAAATCACTGCGTACACCAAGTAAATGTTTGCCCAACGTTGACCTAGTTTTATTTAGGTTTTTTTTTTGAGCAAGTGAGTAGTATTCGCTTTGCTGCAGTAGTTATCGTCCATCTGAATCATAGTACTACACTATGAGCAAAGTCTTTTAATCACGCACAGAAGCCACAGACTTCTATTCGTCATCCAATTTGACCTTTTCTACTCGGCTAACCCATGCCTCAATGTTAATAGAATCCTGTCACTGAAAAGGAAGCATTGCCAACCCTGTTAACCTCAATGGGGTTCATCAAAACTGATGGTCTTTACGGAACCATAAATACCCCTGGTGTGTAATAGTTTAGCAGTCAGTTAGTTCACCGCAGAGAGTGCCATTTGCACAGAGAAAATAAAATGTCCCCCAATAAGTGAGTGACGCCGGAATGAAACGGACCGGGAGCGGGAGACATTAAAGCTGAAACCAGATTTCATGGATGGAGTAATAACCGAATCAAAATGAATATCGCAGCGCTTTTTCGCCATTGCTTATAGCACACAATCAAACACATCTCCGAAAGCTGCTGGCTGTGCGCTGCGCTTCAGATTGATGCAAGCCTGAACTGAATTCCCTCTGTATGGAAATCTGGGCAAATGTCAGCATCGTCCTGTTGCTTCTCAATGACTTATTTCCTCTGCCATACCTTCTGCCTTGGCCAGTCAGGTTCTTCTGATCTGGTGTTCGGGGTTGGTGCAAAGCAGAGGATCAGTCTTGGACTTGTCGATGGTCCTTGCCTGAAACAGAAGATGAATCAAAATAATAAAATCAATCTACCCAGCAGTTAGACTAGAATTACTTTTTTCTATGAGTTAATTAGATGGGTAAATTGCCTATTAAGTATATAAGTGTTGTGAAGGTAGCTACAGCAGGAAATGTGATTCACTGATTGATAGATAAGATTCATGTACTCTTTAATTTATTCATTAATTTAATCACACTCTTTCACACAAATGTGTGCTCTGGCACGGTGAATAATCAAACACAATGATGTGTTCTGGGTGTTTTAACTTGCAGCACCACACAAAACCCAGTTCTTCTATAGTTTTACGTACTGTAGGCAGAATAAGGTTAAGAGGGGGTTTGTTTTTAGTAATTCAGCAAACTATTAAAGTACATATAAAAAGTAAGCAACTTTTTCAATAAAGACTGATACAAAAAAGTGGCTGGCTGACAGGCAAGGACCGAGTCCCTTCAGCTTTTAGAAAAATTCCACTAAATAATTGAGGAAGGCTCTTGGACCCAGCATTTCGATACTGAGACAGTGTGCCTCCAATTCCATCTGCATTAAGTGGCCAGAGCTAAATGTGGCTCCCCCATTAATCTTGCATTGTCCCGATGACTGATCATCCTTCCCTTCATTTCCACCTCTCTCTGCTGAGCCCATTGCACACTGTCACCCTGAGCCATTGTCCAGACACCTTCCTAATAACAGGTCATATTATTGTCCCCCTCAGGCGGTTAAGGAGGAAAGGGGAGTGCTGAAAATGCACTGAATTCTGGCACACAGATGGAGTACCTGCATGTACACATCTATCTTTTACTTACTTTAGGGTAGCATAGTTCTGCACATAACATATTATATATAATGCTGTATTATTTACACAGCACAGATTATTTAGAAAATAATGATGTTTGCGCAGTATCTCGCTAAAGGATAGAACAAAAATGGCCAACAAAAGACAGGCATACACACACACACACACACACACACACATACAACAATCCATAGTTCAGAAACAATTATCTGTCACAAAACTGTTTTAATATATTATTTACAATCTTTTAAAAAAGACATAGCCTATTATTTATTTGGGATGATCAATCTTCATATATTATATTAGATTCAGTTTATATTCATTAAAATCAACCTACTTTTTAAAAGGGTATGACCAAAGAAGCATCAATTAACCAAATATTCCAGTCATACCGTCATTCCGTTATGAGATTTATACACTTTATAAGACCAAGAAAATGTTATATCCATGCAAAATGAAATTACATTCCAGATTCCAACATTTCCACCATGGCCAAGACAAAGGAGCTGTCTAAGGACATCAGGGACAAAATTGTAGACCTGCACAAGGCTGGGATGGGAGAAACACAAAGTCACCGCCAATCTCCCTCGGTCTGGGGCTCCACGCAAGATCTCGCCTCGTGGGATATCAATGATCATGAGAAAGGTCAGGGATCAGCCCAGTACTACACAGGAGGAGCTTGTTAATGACCTGAAGGCAGTTGGGACCACAGTCACAAAGAGAACCATCAGTAACACACGACACCATGAAGGATTAAAATCCTGCTGCGCGCGCAAGGTTCCTCTGCTGAAGAAGGCCCGTCTGAAGTTTGCCAAAGAACACCAGGATGATCCAGAGGAGGCTTGGGAGAAGGTGATGTGGTCAGATGAGACCAAAATAGAGCTATTTGGCATCAACTCCACTCACCGTGTTTGGAGGAAGAGAAATGCTGAGTACAACCCCAAGAACACCATCCCCACTGTGAAGCATAGATTACATTACATTACATTATTGGCATTTGACAGACACTCTTATCCAGAGCAACATACAGTTGATGAGACTAAGCAGGAGACAATCCTCCCCTGGAGCAATGCAGGGTTAAGGGCCTTGCTCAAGGGCCCAACGGCTTTGTGGCTACACCGGGATTAGAACCACCAACCATGCGTGTCCTAGTCCTTTACCTTAACCACTACGCTACAGGCCGCATAGAGGTGGAAACCTTATGCTTTGGGGGTGTTTCTCAGCTAAGGGGACAGGACGACTTCACCGTATCGAGGGGAGGATGAATGGGGCCATGTACCAGGACATTTTTGGCGACAACCTCCTTCCTTCAGTGAGAGCACTGAAAATGGGTCGTGGATGGGTCTTCCAACATGACAATGACCCAAAACATACGGCCAAGGCAACAAAGGAGTGCCTCAAAAAGAAGCATATTAAGGTCCTGGAGTGGCCTAGCCAGTCTCCAGACCTAAATCCCTTCGAAAAAATCTGTGGAGGGAGCTGAAGCTTTGAGTTGCCAAGCGACAGCCTCGGAACCTTAAGGATTTGGAGAGGATCTGCAAAGAGGAATGGACCAAAATCCCTCCCAAGATCTGTGCAAACCTGTGCAAAAACTACAACAAACGTCTGACCTCTGTGCTTGCCAACAAAGGTTTCTCCACAAATTAAGTCCTATTGTTCTATGGATCAAATACTTATTTCATGTGAAAATAAGATATTAAATTTATAAAATTTATATGATGTTGTTATTGTGGATTATTTGTGATATTCTGTCTCTCAATGTTAAAATGTACCTATGATTAAAATTCTACACAGTTCCATTCTTTGTAAGTGGGCAAACCTACAAAATCAGCAAGGGATCAAATAATTATTGCCCCCACTGTATGTACAGTAAACAGTATGTTTATATGAACATTGGAGACATTTTGTTCATTCGGAGAACTACTGTATAGGCAATGTGTTGTGTTTTGAGGGTATTTTGGGGAAGGGGACTAAACTGCTGAGGGTTTTTCTCACATAATGATTTTTAAAAAATCATTACATTTAATTGAGAATTGCATGAGGGATCAATTTTTATGCTGTATTGAATCAGTGGATTAATTGAATGTTGAAGTCTCATTCAAATAAACAGCACTTGCATTTGCATCCAAATCAGTTCTGAATCTGCAGAAATGAACCCTGACCTTTAAAAAGATTAGTATATTTACTTAGAAATTAAGCCAAATGTCAAATTATGAAACAGTAGTATTAGGAAAAGGAGTTGGGGAAGCAATGAGATAGCTCAAGCAGAACTGTTCCTAATACTCTGAAGCTTTGCAGACCATTACGATCACTTACAAAACATCTACGCACAAACACACACACTCCAATTTATTATTATTATTATTATTATTATTATTATTATTATTATTATTATTACTATTACATGGTGGTCTCCAACCCTGGTCTTTGAAATATTTGAATAGAAGCTATTGAAACAATGTCTTTAGTGAGCCAGTGCAAATAACAATTTCAGGCATTTACCATTTGCTGTCATTAACAGAAACAAGCCTTTTCCCACTCTCATGCAAACAGTCAGCACTGTGGAATTTGGGTGTGGGAGAAGGTGCTAATAACATGGCCGCTGGTGTAAAGAAGCGTTTGTTGGAAAAGGTCAGTCCTTTAACATCTTAACTTAAGAAACTGCAGCGTTCGTGCAGTTGTAATGTCACGGGCCGTGGCCTGTTTTTCAGTAGCTCATTTTCAGATGCCTTCTCTGCCTCTGCTCTTGTTTGTCAGCAGATTGCACTGTGTGCTCAAACATTCTCTTCAAATATTTACCCAGCGCAGGGCTGTGTCTCTCAGTGGGTGAATCCGTCACTCCCATCTGCACTCTCAACCTTGGAGTTTAAAGCCACTGGAGCGAGCTGGCCTCCGCTAACTTGGGGAAGGACAGCCGAAACATGGGCAGCTCCTCATCTTGCAATCCGTCTCCAGAAGTGGTGAACGAGCTTTTCTCCGTCGCCCAGAATGGGGGCGTCGTCCCTGACATCACTCTCGACGGGACTCTCAGAAACTTCCTGTCGCTAAACTCCAGCGTGGCGCTGAGTGGACAGTACATGGGTATACAGCATGCCCTCCCGCCCGACCGGCTGGCCTCCTACAACCGGGACCTGGCCACTACCTTCGGACACGGGGCCCAGGTACCCTACGGGGGTGTGGGTGTCGTAGCCCTGGCCCTCTCCCTGTTCCTGGAGGTCCTGGCTCACGAGAACACCGCCGACCCCATGAAGAGGATATTCGGCGGCGACCACTCCTCCGAAATCGGGACCCTGGTGAGCGAGTACCTGAAGCAGGTGCCCAAGGTGGCCAACGACTCCCGGAGGATGGCGGAGGTGACGGAGCTCTACGACCGCGCCCTGACCTACGAGCTGATGGACTTCTTCGAGGAGATGACCATCGACCGGCGCATCAGCTCGGCGGGGATGAAGCAGTGGCTGAACGGGGCGGCCTTCCACCTGCACCTGAGGATACACCAGGTCCGCCTGGGGGCGCACAAACCAGGCTCCGCCGAGTCGCTAGGGGTCTTCTACAAAATCGGGATCCCCGACCTGTTCAAGTCCTACCAGGATTACCTGCAGAGGCACGTCAGGGTGACCCCGGCAGACTACCGGCCAGGGCTGCTGGTCATGGAACCTTCCAGAAACATGACGCACCAGGTAAAGCACAAGCCCTGCGAGTCGGTGGGCATCGCCAACGGCATGGCAAGGAAGGTTCTGGCAGTGCAGGGACTTCAGCAGACCCTGGACTTCTTTGAGGCGGCTGAGAAGCACATGAAGAGTCTGATCAACCAGCAAGGGAATTTCTCTCTGCAGCCTTAGGGAACAGAGCTTTGGTCATAACATCACCCTGTGTGCGAATGTATTCTGCCAACTAATATCCATCTACGTCCTCGCTTACAACATAGGTGATTTGCCAAGGCATGTGTGCATGTGTGCATGTGAGTGTGTGTATGTGTATGTGTGTGTGTTTTCTAGTTGACAGAGAATGTACAGCATTGTTAATTATTGCTATAGCAGTTGAAGTAATGAAAATACACTGAGAACATGATCAAGAATCAAGAAAAAAAATATTACAAGAACATTTCTCACAATCTTAAGCCTTGTTTGTGAGTTCTGTGTATAGTAGAGGGAGATGAGGAGGAGGGGTGTGGGGTGTTTTGGGGATGAACAGAAGAGAAGAAAGGGAACGGTTTCTATTTCTCGCAATAATCCTTTGGGTTTGACCTCTCTCTGTCTGCGGCACTAGCTTTCACCGCAGAGCCATTTTCAGCTGCCACACAAAAACCATGATTACAGGTTCTTTTGTACAACTCTTTGGCTTTACTCAAAACTAAAATGAAAGCACCCTCCAGTGAAACTGAGTGAAAAAGCCCAGTGAGAAGCAGCGTGTCTGGTTAATCGCAACACTAACATCCACACAATGTGGCTCCGATCCTGTTTCAGGATTAAAACGATTGTGACATTACAGAAGCATCAGGAGAATTATGCGTTAAATCAGTGATAACCAACCCTGTTCATGGAGATCTACCATCCTGCAGGTTGTACTTTCAACCTAGTTTATCTAGCTGTTGAATGAGGTGTGTTTTGTTAGAGTTGAAGTGAAAATCCACAGGACAGTAGATCTCCAGTAACAGGGTTAGTTAAACGGTCCTGATTCTGTCTACAGGGGCTTGATTACCACAGTGGTGGAGGCTCTGGTCCTGCTGCAAAGCAAGGCCATATTTTTGGCAGGGGAGGGGTAGAGCACCAATGGGGAACAAACATGGAGCAGCAGTCATATGCCCAGTCATCTGTGGAGCAGAGAAATGTAAGGTCCCTCAGTGGGGAGGGACTAGTATATCAGGAACCATTTTACACTGCACTCCACAAAATCCCACACTGTGCCAAAACAACAATCATTCACATTGGGAGTTTTGGGAGGTATGTATTATACACAACATTAATTTAGTTCCTTTATTTTCTGGCATTCCAACAGCCTAACTCATGTTAGTGCTCAGGTACAAAGCAATACCTAATCCATACGGCTCTGCACCAAGCTGATGTATGCGCTACACAAAATGGAGTCTCAAACCACTCCGCTGCTGCAGGAAATGTGATTTGATGTAGCCAGGGGAACATGTTAATGCTACTTTTGTTTTTATGTTTTCCTACCCTTCTTCTCCCCAAACTGGAATGCCCCATTGTATTCATCAGCATTTTGAAAGTCAGACTGGCACAGAGGAGAGAAAAAGACACTTCATGTGCAGCTTAACAGGTGGACTTGCAGTTACCCAAAAACCTCCCATCCCTGAGCGGTGCTAGAGTTAAAGGTACAATAGGTAATCTTGGACTTCTAACGGTCAAGAGAGGAATTGCAGCAACAAAGACGCTCAAACTACAACACTGTTTATCCCACTCCTTCTCTGTGAAGAGGGTGAGTCAACATGTCAGTGAGCCTTTTTCAATGATAGGAAGGGATTTACAATGGTCTTGTAACAATGTTTTAACACAAAAATCTTACCTATTTGACCTTTAACCTGTGGGGCAGCTGCCATCTTCTGTAAGTTTTGAAATATGTAGATCCAGGAGGTTCTACAGTTCGACAAGGTTTTTTCTTGTGCTATTTCCAGGGAATTGACACAAATAGATCGTTTCAGCACTACTAGAAATGGAATCACATCAACCAGTGCAGACAAAATGTAATGAAACATATATATTTTGTCTGTGAATTTCTGCAGAATCTGTGATATTTTCTCCTAGCCTAAATTCCATAGATTTGGGCATGTCTGACCTTGCTTAGGATATATATGTCAGTGGGCAAAAAAAATAATAATAATAATGAGTGTAATGCATATGAGCACTTCTTTGTGCAGTATCATATATGGTGCAGAAAAAATACAGCAATGAATTTTCAGGTAATTATCAGAATGACATTATATACACTCTTTCTTTGTGAGCACGCAATTATCATACTTCTACTTTGGTATGGAAACGAAATACATTGTTGAAAAAATAATAAAAGCTTTTAAGTATATTTACTTTTACGTTTAATTCCCAGCTGCTATGACCACAGCGCTACGGTTGAATTGAAGTCAGATGTGTGCGGCTACAAAGTGCAAGTCAATACGCGTTCAAAGTGCCGTGCGCAGGCCACAGGCTTAGATGATCACTGTGTGCTGATCTATGTGTGAAGAGTAAACTTTGATCCATGGGTGTTGTTTTTCCAGCACGCCACACGGCAGGGCAGAACTGAGCCCAAACGCACTGTATTTCACCCTTCCCTGAGGGGAACTCGCACCAAATCGGCATGTACGCTCGGTTCCAGTAAAATAACCACAAGCCTTTTTGTCTTCCCAGCAGCCCCTTTGAGTGCTTCGTATAAAGGCTATGAATGCTAATGGAGAGTGGCTTTCCTCACACTGTAAGGAAGGACAGCCAGATAAGTGGCAGGACCCTCATTTTGTTTGTATTTTTTCACGTCCAAAAAAAAAAAAAGAGAGAAAGAAAATTCCTCATCAAAATTCCCACTGCTTGCCAATTTATTTGCCCATTGATTTTTTCATTTGCAGGCCGGGTTGTTGTTTTGTGCACTGGCTGGAGGGGTAATGGGCGTTTGGCAGGCCCGGGAGGGGAGGGGAGGGTAGCAGAGGGGCACTGCGGGGTTACGTTTGAGGTGCCGAACGCGTGTGTAGGGAATGTTGCGAGAGCGCTGATCTGATTACAGACACAGGGATGGAAAGCATTCCGCGGATTTAAGCAATCGCTGAGGGCGTTAAAGGAGCAAGTGGCGTATTAGCAGATCTGAATACCCAATACACTACACTCTCTTTCATCTTTCAGCGGGTTCTGCCTTAAATTTGACATTTTCCTCGGATGTTTTTTTCATTGATTTGGAACAGAAACCATCGATGCGTCCCCCCCCCCCCCCCCCCCCGCCAATGCGCCTTTAACACAAACACTTTAACGTAAACAATGTACACATGTGCACAGACATGCGCACACACACACAAACCCAGACACATATACACACACACAAGCTCACACAAGCACACACAGACTCAGATGCACACATGCACACAAACCCAGACAGATACACACACACAGACACAGACTCACACTCACACACACACACACAAACCCAGACACACATACACACACACTAGCTCAAACAAGTACACACAGACTCACACACACACATGCACACAAACCAAGACACACACACACACACACACACACACACACATCGATTCACTTCAGAGGTATCCTGAGAGGTAGATTGAAGCCTGCAGAGAGGGAGTTGGGCTAAGTAATGAGTGTGTTATTGAGAGTAAGAGTCTCCCCTTGCAGTCCGACTGGGTCAGATACAGATTGGTTTTGCGGGTAAGCAATTGCTCTGTTTATATATGACCATAACTTTCACCTCTACAAACCTGCGGCTGAAAGCACATTATATTTATCTATGACAGGAACAAAAACATTTGGTAAAAGGAAAAGTCCACCGGTAATTTATATTCCGGACGCCAGCAGTATATTCACCTGCTTGCTCCATTGATTCTTCTTCACTGAAGAATAGAAAATACAGAAGAATTACTTTTTCCCCAAAATTTCAAAGGCTCCCAAGCCAGCCTTTTAGAGCCAGTAAGATGATCAATACATTAAGATGGATGATCTTGGAAGGATGACAGCCTGTTACACGCTCTCAACAGCAGTCTTCAGGACTATCTAAAATGTGTCAAATACCTGACACACAGGCAATAGCCTGTGACTGATATTCTCTATGAAACATGACCTGCCATTAACTTGTTAAAAAGATAAATGTCCGCCAAATACACATTTTAATCCCTGGTCTACCTCTATGATGTCACACACTCACACCAAAACCTCTACAGTAGCGTTTCCCTTTGTAAACAGGAAATGTGTGGATATTAAAGAATGGATTTGAGGCCTTTTGTACAAGCCCATATCCTTCTCTAAAAGTTGCACAACCCCTTCACAAGGCCATCTCATTAAATAATGTATTAAGTTGTGAATTGAGTCCACATAGATCTGACAGCATTGCTGCCAAGTGCTGAACAAGTAGAGAAGGTAGGAAAATTAATCTGTAGTGGAGAAAGCAATTGTGTTTATTTCCTTTCCAAAAAATATGGACTGTGGCCATCTTGGCTTTTGTGTTATCACTTGACAGATGACCTAACATTGCTCGTTCGGAACATTTTCTAGAGGGCATGCTAGACTTAAAAAACAGATATGACTCATATTCAATCAAATCAAGACACGCGCGTGAGCTGCAGGCATCTGCTTGCAGCTCATACGCGTGTCCTGATTTGATTGAATATACAACTTCTCGCGGGTGTCTTGCCTAAGGTTTTTCATAGTATTAATACAATTGTAGAGACTGTCCCTTTATGTATTTTTTTCATCTGTCTTTAAATCGTATTTCATTTTCTTTCTCGACTTGAGTCAGATTCCCTGTGATTGCTTCTGTTACCATTTCCATCAGTCTATATGGCTTTCTTCTGAGTGCCCGCGTTATTATACTGCCACCTTGAGGTAATGTTGCCATACTACAGACAGTTATCGAAAATATGGATAAGCTACTTCTGTTCTTCATGACCATTCATATTCTACCACTGAATCTGATGAAAAGGACCTCGAACTCAACAACAAACAGGACAAAGGCAAACTTTGTCACACATAGAGCAAGGTGTCAGTCATATCAGCACCCCTCTCTCTCTTTCTCTCTCATATTACATCATTAAGAACAAGTTTGCTGGCATACTACTCAGTTAGGCTACTATGCGTCTGCTTTTCATGTCCTGCATCCAGGATGAGAGCTTGAAGGAGTGTCCCTTGACTGAAGAGGGTGTCGGGTGTTACCTGGCGAAACGACCCAGGAGATCTCCGAGTGAAGAACACGACTCCCATGTGGACATAAACACCAGACGTTCAGCTCCATTAGGAATGCATGCAGGTCCTTATAGACAAAGGCGGTTAAGACGACATCTCATTGTCCGTTCCTTGCCAGCTCATTGCCCTTCTCTGAAACAGGTTTTATTTTTATTTACAGTTGTACAACACTTAAATGAAAATGGAAAGTGGCTGCTGTTTGCAAATTAATGCATTCGATAAATAAATAATATCGATTAGAAGTGCCTGTTTGGGTTTATTTTCTGACGCAGATAGGCTACTGGCCCGTTTGGTTTGAATAATACGATATAACAATGAGGTGCATTTATTTATTTATTTATTTATTTATTTATTAGTGAATTTAATTATATACGGTCTGCGGACATACCGTAGACAGGTAGCATAGTTAACATTCAATTACTGGCTACACCTTAAGTAGGCCTAGGCTTGAATGAGCGTCTTAAAGCAGTGTGTTTAGCCTACATGTTTACATTTTGCACAACAGGTTAGGTGAACGATTCTTTTGGCTAAAGTAATTTGAGATTCCGAATTCTGAATAGTAAAAGTGAGACAGGAACTGCCAAAGTACTAAAAAGGCCAAACAGACACACCCCGTGGCGTTATAGTTGTCAAGGAGCGCTCTTGTCTGTATTCCAAACATGCCTTGGAAACCGGGTCTTTGAAATCTTTCGGGTTGACGGCACGTAGCTAGTCTGGAAAATAGTGAATGTTATTCTTCCTTGTTCATTGATCGATTGTTATTTCCTATTCCGGTTTTATCCAGTGCATTTCTTTCTCCAAATGTCTGTGAATTTGGGATTGACGCGCTTCTACTGACGGATATTACATACTTTTGGTAGGCTAGATAGCGAGCAAGCCTGCTGTGTCGCTTCAGTTTACTGTCATTGTATAGGATGTTAAAGAATGGCTAGTGTTACTCAGGCGCGCCTAGAGAAACGCAAGTGGCTCGTTGAATTGCGAACGTCGCTTAGTTTCCATGGTGGAAACTCAAAACACTCGACTAGATATGAAACAATAGGCTCAACTATTACAGGTATACAGTAGCGCGCGCTCTCTCTCTCTCCCTCTCTCTATCAAAAAAGTATCTCTCTCTCAAGCCTAGGGGTGGCATCCTATCTCTTACCGCAATGTCGCCTCGGTAAAGACTCTTTTTTATATTTGCATTCCCTTCTGAAAGCGGAAAGCAGGACCATCTGTCGCTTACAATGCCGACAGCAGACTATCAGAATCAAAGATTCTTTGCGGGAGTCGGCGGAACTGGGCAGCAGAGTACTGAAGCGCTGGGAGGCTACACCAGAGTCACGGAGGGACGTGGACAGAAACTCGGGGTAGGGGTTCAAGAGTGGCCCGATGGCTCCAGATACGAAGGGGAAATCGTCAGTGGTCTGAAGCAGGGCGAGGGGGTGTTCACCTGGGCAAACGGCGAGGTACGTGCTGCACAGCTAAAGCGCTGATTTGGTTTTTATTTTATGTTATTTATGATGTGCTGCATACTATTCGCTAATGCTAATTCTTTCTTTCTTTTTTCTTTCGTTCTTTCTTTTGGAAGTTGTATAAAACGGGCCGTGAACTATCGCTTCTAGCTGTTTGCGTTAATTTACATAATTTTCGCATACATTTCTAAATAAACAAATGCTTATTCGCTTATTTTCTACCTTTAAATGCATCACAACTGTTCCATCAAATCGTTAGACAGTACAGAGGACAAGGCCAAGACCCCCTAGGGTGTGCTAAGTTACTGCTGTTTTGTTGACAGCCCATTGTAGTTGACAGATGATTTTAAAAATTAAACAGCTAGCCGACGGAAAAAATAAAAAAGCAACATGGGCAAAGCACATGACATCTGACATCTGAAAAATACTATGGCTGCGAACGTACATACATTCAGTGAGCACTTTCTTAGATAGACCTGTACACCAGCTTGTTAATGCAAATATTTCATCAACCAATCATGTGGCAGCAATTGAATCCATAACGTGGTCAAGAGGTTCAGCTTTTTTTCAGGCCATATGTCAGTATCTCAGAAACTGCTGATATCCTGGTATTTTAACAGTCTCTAGTAAAATAAAAAACAATCCAGTAAGCAAAAGATTTGTGGGCAGAAACGTTGTTAATTAGAGAGGTCAGAGGAGAAGGGCAAGACTGTTCGAAGGTGACCACGCATTACAAAGTGGTATGCAGAGGAGCATCTCTGAACACACAACAAAACAAAAAAAAATCAAACCTTTTAATGGATAGGCTACAGCAGCAGAAGACTTAATACGTCTAAAAAATAAGTTTAATAAATACGTAGTAAAGTGCTCACTGAGTGTATGTGGAAATAAATGGCATAGATAGATGATAAATGACGTGGTGGTATAATAGCAGTTGTCTGATCATGTAAAATTACGTGCACAATGCACTTGACGGGTTTACACAAAGCCGGATGCCAAAACTGACGTGCTGTAGGTTTGCTATGAATCTTGCAGATGGATTTTCTGCACGAAGCTGACACAGTGCACACCACTTGGGAAATTACAAAACCCTTTGTATAAAACACACCAAGGACGCTCTACTAAGCCTGAAAAATTCTGCCATTTCATCCCACTGCCTTTCTTTAATCATTCTCTGTCATTTTCAGTGTTTCTCTAGCTTGGTATAATCCAGCCAGTAACTTGATGTTAAATATTCAAATCCTAGCTTGTGATTCAGCACTAGATGTAGAACTGGGCTGCCATGCCTTTATTTTGGTTTTCAGGAAGAATTTGTATAAATTGACTTAATATATTAAAAAAAGAGTGATATTTTGCAAAATAACCTTATTTTAACAATATATATTTTTCTGTGTAAATGATTTTAGCTGTATGAAGGCTCGTTCTATAAGGATTACCGGCATGGCATTGGGACATACACTTGGCCAGAAGGCTCCAGGTTCCAGGGGAAGTTTTACCGGAATCGCAAAGAGGGCTACGGAATTCAGCACTTCCCCGACGGCACCACTTTTCAGGTAAAAAATGCAAAAATAATGTCATTTTCAGGCAACAAAAAGTGTTTTTCAATTTCAAATTTGTCCTGATGTGCCGGTTTTGACCTATGACCCGTGCCAGGGGCTGTACCACGCGGACGAGCGGTTTGGGCCGGGCGTGGCGACATACCCGGACGGGCGGCAGGACGTGGGGCTCTGGCACAGGGACCGGCTGCTGAGGCTGTGCACCAGGGGCCCCGGGGCCTTCACGCTGAGGGCCCTCCCTGCGTACTCGGCCTGGGCCCCTGCCAGGACCACCAGCCCCCAGCCCAGCAGCCGGCCTTCCTCATGGGCGACCGTCGAACCCTCGCTCTCCCCCAGCCCCCTGCTCTTCACCCCGTCCCGCCAGATAGAGACCTACTCCACGGACTCTGACCACCTGCCCCTCCCTCAGGGCCTCCGCAGGAAGCTGGACCGCCTCTTCTTCAGGCAGGACGGAGACCCTGACATGGACCCGGCTGTGTTTGAGTCCCTGCCTCTTCAGCTGAGGATGCAGGCTCATATCCACAGACACAGGTACTGTAAGCCATGTCTGTTACAGACACTCATATGCGCAGACACAGGTACTGTAAGCCATGTCTGTTACAGACACTCATATCCACAGACGCGGGTACTGTAGGCCATGTCTGTTACAGACGCTCATATCCACAGACACAGGTACTGTAAGCCATGTCTGTTACAGACACTCATGTCCACAGACACAGGTACTGTAAGCCATGTCTGTTACAGACGCTCATATCCACAGACACAGGTACTGTAGGCTATGTCTGTGACAGACGCTCATATCCACAGACACAGGCACTGTAAGCCATGCCCATCATCCATCAATGTTATGCTAAAAAACTGACTTATCAAAATGTGTGACTCAGACGGTTTAACACAAAAGCACCTTTTAGCACTTTTAGCTTCCCAGAACATGCATTTCTTCTTGCCAAATGAAATGTGTGCCACAGGAGTAGGATAATATCAAAAGGAAACAACAATTGGTAGGATTACTCGCTTTTGAAATTGCTCTAGTCGGCATGCTTAACAAATGTAGCAGTGCTGAAGCCTTTTTATTTAAAGAGGAAACGTTGATATATTCACGCCTTTTTCCCTTTATGCACCAATCAGAGGCAGAGATATACTGTAGAAGCTACTGCTTCGGGGAATGCTGCAGGGTGTTGGAACTGGCGTAGTACGTATATCTGACTGCACATATCCTGGACGTGTTAATACTGCACATTTACTGTGGCTTGGAGAATACGCCGGAGAGTTCAGGTTTGTAGCGTTTTTAAATGCACATAAAAATGAAATGGAACTAAAATCCAAAGAGCGAGGGGTGAACACTCACCCTGCCCGGATTTATTTCACTGTCACGTAAAGCCTTTGTGCTATCTAGCCAGCGCACGTGTCATCAGCACCCAGAGGGAACATACATATAGTGGGTCACAGACTTTAGTGTAGCTTATGGAAAGCACTCAGCTATATGCTGTGCTCTGTTGGCTGGTGATTTCTGCGACTGATAAATTCACAGCGATGAAAACTCTGGTCGTGCAGTAAATATTCAGTCCAGGTAAAAACCTGGCGACGGGCAGCTTATTGTAATTCCCGAAACTCGCGGTAACAGCCGTTAAGCAGGCTTGGAGCCCAGCCTGAGTATGCAATTATATGATAAGTACAGGGTACTGCTGCTGCTTCACTCAGCTGAAACCCTCTCTGTGCAGCAGAGCTGTTGGGTTGCGCTGGGTCGAAGTACGGACAGCAAATAACCTATGACACGCATCAATATTCATGGAAAGGTTCTCATAAATTCATGCAGATGTGCACTTCTGACAGTGAAGGACATTTCTGGAATACCATTCGAACCATTACGTTCCCAGAAAAACAAATTGTGTTGAAAGTTTTTGGGGAAATCCATGCATGATAGTGTCCTCCATAGTTGTTGGGATGGAGACTTTCTTCAAGATTTGGCTCTGTACCCCATTATTTTAGATTTGTAATCAAAGAATTCAACGTGATTTCAACAAATGCAGATTCTCGGCTCCTATAAAAGGGTATTCATATACATTTTGGTTTCACCGTGCATCGCTTCATCTGTCAGTTTAGAGTTAACAAACTGGTTTGGTGCAGTTTCCCAGCTGTCCCAAGATTCTTGTGAAATAAAATATTGTTTAATGCATGAGCAATTAAAATCAACTGCTCGATGCTCATTGTGAGCCGCGACGTCAACGGTTCGAATCCGACCATCTGACAATTTGTCGCATGTCTTTCCCTCTCTCTCGCCCCCATTCTTCCTGTCTCTATATATACTGTCCAATAAAGCTGAAAAAGGCCTAAAAAATATCTATAAAAAAAAATAAAAAAATAAACTGCTCGAGATAAAGGAGAAATCATTATCAAGTGTAGCAGTGCTGACTGTATTTCTTATTTGACTGTATTCTCTCCGGACTGTATTTCTTATTTGACTGTATTTTCTCCGGACTGTATTTCTTATTTGACTGTATTTTCTCTGGACTGTATTTCTTATTTGACTGTATTTTCTCCAAGCTGTGTTTCTTATTTGACTGTATTCTCTCCGGACTGTATTTCTTACTTGACTGTAATTTCTCCGAGCTGTGTTTCTTATTTGACTGTATTCTCTCCGGGCTGTATTTCTTATTTGACTGTATTCTCTCCGGGCTGTAGGTTCGAGGCGGAGGCACAGGCCTGGGACGTGGCAGCGGTCGCCTCAGGCAGCCGTGAGCAGTTTGGCCCCCGGGGGCCCCTGGAGCGGGTCTCGGAGAGGCTGATCCAGGCGGCGTCTCTGGGAGACTCACAGAGCGTCCACAGGATCCTGAGGGAGGGGGCAGTGCATCCTGACGTGGGCGACGCCACAGAGCACACTGCGCTCATCGCCGCGACCGTGAGACCCTCAAACACCCTGACCACACCCCTTAAACACCCTGACCACAGCCCTCAAACACCCTGACCACACCCCTGAAACACCCTGACTACAGCCCTGACCACACCCCTGAAACACCCTGACCACAGCCCTGACCACACCCTGACCACAGCCCTGACCACACCCCTGAAACACCCTGACCACAGCCCTGACCACACCCCTGAAACACCCTGACCACAGCCCTGACCACACCACTGAAACACCCTGACCAAAGCCCTGACCACACCCCTGAAACACCCTGACCACAGCCCTGACCACACCCCTGAAACACCCTGACCACAGCCCTGACCACACCCCTGAAACACCCTGACCACAGCTCTGACCACACCCCTGAAACACCCTGACCACAGCCCTGACCACACCCCTGAAACACCCTGACCACAGCCCTGACCACACCCCTGAAACACCCTGACCACAGCCCTGAAACACTCTGACCTCAGCCCTGACCACAGCCCTGACCACACCCCTGAAACACCCTGACCACAGCCCTGACCACACCCCTAAAACACCCTGACCACAGCCCTGACCACACCCCTGAAACACCCTGACCACAGCCCTGACCACACCCCTGAAACACCCTGACCACAGCCCTGACCACACCCCTAAAACACCCTGACCACAGCCCTGACCACACCCCTGAAACACCCTGACCACAGCCCTGACCACACCCCTGAAACACCCTGACCACAGCCCTGACCACACCCCTGAAACACCCTGACCACAGCCCTGACCACACCCCTGAAACACCCTGACCACAGCTCTGACCACACCCCTGAAACACCCTGACCACAGCCCTGACCACACCCCTGAAACACCCTGACCACAGCCCTGACCACATCCCTGAAACACCCTGACTACAGCCCTGAAACACCCTGACCACAACGCTGACCACACCCCTGAGACACCCTGACCACACCCCTGAAACATCTTGACCACAGCCCTGACCACACCCCTGAAACACCCTGACCACAGCTCTGACCACACCCCTGAAACACCCTGACCACAGCCCTGACCACACCCCTGAAACACCCTGACCACAGCCCTGACCACACCCCTGAAACACCCTGACCACAGCTCTGACCACACCCCTGAAACACCCTGACCACAGCCCTGACCACACCCCTGAAACACCCTGACCACAGCCCTGACCACATCCCTGAAACACCCTGACTACAGCCCTGAAACACCCTGACCACAACGCTGACCACACCCCTGAGACACCCTGACCACACCCCTGAAACATCTTGACCACAGCCCTGACCACACCCCTGAAACACCCTGACCACAGCCCTGACCACACCCCTGAAACACCCTGACTACAGCCCTGAAACACCCTGACCACAACGCTGACCACAGCCCTGAAACACCCTGACCACAGCCCTGACACCCCTGAAACACCCTGACTACAGCCCTGACCACAACCCTGAAACACCCTGACTACAGCCCTGAAACACCTTGACTACAGCCCTGACCACACCCCTGAAACACCCTGACTACAGCCCTGAAACACCCTGACTACAGCCCTGACCACAACGCTGACCACAACCCTGAAACACCCTGACCACAACACTGACCACAGCCCTGAAACACCCTGACCACAGCCCTGAAACACCCTGACCACAGCCCTGAAACATCCTGACCACAACCCTGAATCACTCTGAGCGCACCCCTGAAACACCCTGACCACAGCCCTGAAACATCCTGATCACTGCGAATATACACACAGAATCTGCTTCCGTAGGCAAAAGAGACTAATGAGGAAATGTTTTTGTTGAAATTTTCGTTTTTCTGCAGACCCTGTTTAGCCCCAGTGTTGATCTCAAACACATTTTATTGACAGTGAATTTTTATGCATTTAATTCAATATCAGTTCAAGGTTATCTCTTGACCTGAAAAACAGAGGCTATCATGGGCCTGTGCTATACACAATAGATAGAGATACAGAACAGATCTGGTTTCAATATGTAGTTTGACATTAAATATGTAGTTCAGATATGCTTTAAATATTCATTCAATTTTATAACAGAATTGTAAAGTTGATCTCTTAACCTCTTTCAGAACATTTTTATGAACATTTTTATGAATTCTCTCTCTCCCTCTCTCTGTCTCTGTCTCTCTCCCTCCCTCTCTTTCTCCCTCTGTTTCTCTCTCTCCCTCTCTTTCTCTCTCTGTTTCTCTCTCTCTTTCTCCCCCTCTCTCTCTCTGTCTCTCTCCCTCTCTCTCTCCCCCTCTCTCTCTGTCTCTCTCTGTCTCTCTCTCCCCATCTCTCTGTCTCTCTGTCTGTCTCCCTCTCTCCCTCCCTCTCTCTATCTGTTTCTCTCCCCCTCTCTCTCCCTCTCTCTCCCTCCCTCTCTCTGTCTCTGTCTCTGTCTCTCTGTCTCTGTCTCTCTCTCCCTCTCCCTCTCCCTCTCTTTCTCTCTCTGTTTCTCTCTCTCTTTCTCCCCCTCTCTCTCTCTGTCTCTCTCCCTCTCTCTCCCCCTCTCTCTCTGTCTCTCTCTGTCTCTCTCTCCCTATCTCTCTATCTCTCTGTCTGTCTCCCTCTCTCCCTCCCTCTCTCTATCTGTTTCTCTCTCTCTCTGTCTCTTTCTCTCTCCCCATCTCTCCGTCTCTCTGTCTCTGTCTCTCTCTCTCCCCCTCTCTCTCCCTCTCTCTCCCTCCCTCTCTCTGTCTCTGTCTCTCTGTCTCTGTCTCTCTCTCCCCCCTCTCTCTCCCTCCCTCTCTCTCTCTCCCTCTCCCTCTCCCTCTCCCTCTCTCTCTCTCTCTCTCTCTCTCTCTCTCTCTCTGTCTCTGTCTCTGTCTCTGTCTCTGTCTGTCTCTAGGTGAATTGTCACATGGATGTGATGCACCTGCTGTTGGACAGTGGCTGTGATGTGAATAAGCTGAATGTGGAGGGCATGTCGGCGCTGGCCGTGTGCAGTGTGCTGTACTACCCCTACGACTCGCTCCAGGACACCGCGGCTGAGACACGCCCGCACAGAGACCGCCCACATTTGCAGGTGGGTCACATGACGTCACACCAACGCCACAGACCCCCTAGGACCAGGCCGGCTGGTTGGTAGCTGGCATGGCAGCCAATCACCGTTGGTGTGTCAGTGTGGGTATGAATGGCCGAAAAGGAAGCATCAATTGTACAGCTCTTTGGATAAGAGTGCTATATTAATGCTAACCATTTACTAATTTGGTTCATAGGAACTGTGCTTTTGGTTTTCCTGTTCTTAAACACCGCAAGGTGAGCAGGGGGGTATTTCATGAAGCAGGATTTGTAGATAAGTCAGTAATCTTGCTTTGTGAAACAGGGCCCTGCTCATACTTTTTTTCCATTGAGTAACAACTCTGTGAAAACAAATTCTTCCTCATATACATGTTCCATAAAAAAGGTCTACTGGTGTCCAATCCTGCAGGAGTGTAATATGCAGTCTCCCACTGGAGATGGTCCTCAGAAGAGCAGAGTAGAGGGTGGGGGCATTGAACAAAATGGCCACCCTGAAGAACCCAACCCACTCAACCAATCAGGTGAAATCAGCCAGAGTGACCACACTGAGTGCTCCGACCCCAGCCCCGAAACCCCACCGCCCCTAACGCGGTCCATCCCGGTGTTGGACGGGGACGTCCTGCTGGGCTCGGTCTCCTGGCCCGAGAACAGGGCCGTGGAGGTGAACCCGGAGGACCAGGAGGAGGAGGAGGAGCTCAGCGACAGCGCCTTCGACTCGGCCTGCTCTCAGAACAGTTTCCCCATCCGCGTGAGCGATGAGGTCATCCAGCAGACCGCGGAGACACTGAGCCGCTCCGGCCTATCACAGCCGGCCGACACCCAGGAGACCGTCTGGAGGATGGCCCACATGAAGACCGCGTAAGTCCGTCAGTTACAGGGGGTTACGGGGGCAGCCACTATTTTTACCACTGATGAAAAGGAATGCTGAATTTATTTGCCTGAAAAAAGGACATTTTATAACATATGTTCTGATTTCCCATTCTGGAAAAATCTGCATGCATTTCACATCAATAGGGCAAGCACATCAGTGAATTTCCCTGTCAGCCCCATATGTTGTCATTGGGGGGAGGGGTTGGAGTGTCTGGACTCAAAAACAGGTTGTGGCTCCTTGTCTCAGCTTTGACCCAGTAAGGAACATCACTAGATGCCACTTGCAAATTTGAATAAAGATAAAGAAATGGATTACAGTGTACAGTACAGCGCAAAAGTCTTAAGCACCTGTATAACATTCTGTACAGATAAGATTCTTTCAAAAAGAAATTTTGGAAAATGAATATTTGGAAATCTCAAATGTGTTCTTTTATACTAACACACAAAAAAAAAACATATATATAATAAATTCTAGGGTGCCTAAGTCTTCTGCACAGTACTGTATATCCACAAAGAACAAGAGATCTACGCTGGATTAAAAGGTTATAAAAATATGTGCGAAATGTTAATGTTAAAAATATTGCGCCTATGTTTTGTTGATAATGGAAAGGATATTGCGCGTGTATATACCGGTGTTAGGTGTGTAATGTTGTGTTCGCGGCTGGCTCTGTGTTCAGGCGCAGGGCACGCTGGAGCACCATGGCCCTGCTCCTCTCCCGGGGGGCCGACCCCAACTCCTCCAGCGTCCCCATGCCCGTCCTGTTCCTCGCCATCAAGGCCCGGCACGTCCCGGCGGTCCGCCGCCTGCTGGAGTGTGGAGCTCGGACCGACGTACCCCTGCCCCCCGAGGTGCCCCCTTCTTCCTCTGTCCCCCTGAACACCAGAACATCTTCCTCACCGTACAGCACCGTACAGGCACTCATCTTCCTCAGATACATACAAATACTCATCTTCCTCAGATACATACAGCACCATAGAGACACTCATCTTCCTCAGATACATACAGCACCATAGAGACACTCATCTTCCTCAGATACATACAGCGCCGCACAGACCCTCCTCTTCATCAAATACATACAGACCCTCATACAGAACTTCCTCTTCATCAGCTACACATTCCCACAGTTCATCACAGATGTGTAACAGGTACACTCTGTCTTTGGGACTTTTACAGAAGATTGTAAGACTCATTTTGGGACTAAAACCTTCTTAAGACTGTTTTTGTTTTCACAGTGCACAGACGTATCTGTCCATCTGTCTTTTACAGAAGAAGGGCCTGTATCCACTGCACATTTCAGTGGGTCTGCCAGGCCCCGAGGCACCCAGGATTACAGAACTGCTCCTGCACGCCCTGGCTGACCCTAACGTACGGGCGCTGGACGCCAACGAGGTCTTTCACCTGGACAAGGTGAGCACGGGGCATCACCAACAGCATCACAGGAAGCTGAGGGGGGTCAATGAACCAATCAACCAATCAGCTGTCCCATCACTCAATAAATGAAGCAATTAACCAATAAAATTGTACCGGGCCATTTTGAATCCAATCAAGTCAGAAAGCCATACAAACAAAATCTGTTTGGGAAAACTAGGAAATGTATTTATAAATTCCTTCAGCAAGTTGTTTAGATGGTTGAAAATAGTGGGATGCTAGTGGGAGGTTTCAAAAGAAGATGAGCACGTCCAGACACTGATCATGAACAGAGTAGGCCAGCACTTTCACCAACGTCCCGTTCCTCGGCAGAACTCTCCGGAAGCCCCGTCGGGCCGCGGCAGTAAGGCCGCGGGCCCGTCCAGCTGCCCCTTCAGCGAGCCTGATGAGGGGGGGAGGACGCCCCTGCACGTGGCCTGCCACAGGGACGGCGAATACTCGGTGAGTCCCGTCCCCCCTGTCGCTCAAACCGACCCCTGATAAACACCGCCAGAGCCAGGGCGCAACGGTCCCTCCCTGACAGTCCAGCCACACCGCAGCAAGCCCCTTACTGTACATTATTACAGGTTCACAGGCCAGTGTTCAGACTCAGAGTAGGATGACTGATCTAGGATCAGCACTGCAAGTCTGTCTTAACCAGTGTTTTAGTCTTAAGACTTTTTCTCACAAAGAAAATATTAGCTTGCTTTAAGTTTCCTTGACAAGTGGTATTTTCGTGCCCCTTTGGCATATCTTGAAATTAATTTGTGTCTCAATATTCTTGTCTTTTTTTGCTAAACATTCATAGAAATCAGATTTTAAGTCTTGATGTAAGATTAAAATACTTGTTGAGAATAATGGTTTTTTACTGTGAGGTTTCCCCAAGCCATCCAAACCTTATCCACTGTAAGCTTAAAGATAATAAACAGATCCAAGATTAGTGCTTCTGCTTTGAGATGCTTTGTGAATATGGGACTGCGAGTTTCTTTGTTCTCTGAGATAAAGTATATCTTGCGAAAGCCTTATTTTTGAATGAGGATTTGGTAGCTATTTCTTTTAGTTTTTTCTTTTAGATCCTATTGTCTTATTGCAAGTAATCATGGTCCTTTGTGTTATGGGGAAAGGATTTGAGTAATGCTGATCAGAAAGATGGACTGAAAATATTGTGGTATTTGCAAGAGTATAAGTGAGTGGCATAAGTGGCAATGGACAGAGAGCGTCATGCGTGTGTTACAGATGGCCAGAGATGTGGTGTCTCTCCTGCTGTCCCACAATGCCAACACTAACCTTCTGTGGAGCGGCCATTCCCCTCTCTCTCTGGCCATCGCCAGCGGCAACAACCTGGTGAGTTAAGGAGCGCATGCTTGTCTTTTTCTTCGCCCAACCCCTCTCCCCCCCCTTGTGTACTGTTTTTAACCTCTCAGAGGACAGACTACGAGGCACACGCAGTTCTTCAAACATGATGTTTGTTCTCAGATTATTATATTTCACATTGTGCCGGTGATTATAGTTTTGAATTACAAAAAGCCTTCCGGCCCAAGGAGAGGCAGACATGAAATTGATGCGGCGACGCTCCTCTCGGGCTGAGAGGATTTATGGACGGCGTGTAAAACACAATAGAGCGCCTTTGAGTTGTGCTGCGGGCGTCAGGCTCTCAGCAAACAGACTGCCTCCGTGACGCAGGTGTTTATGGAGTACTGGGGTGATACGATGGCCCGAATGCGGATATTTATCGCAGGATTACATGGCTCAGGTTGCGGGCAGTAGTCGTGTGTCTGTGTACATCGCCTAGTTCAGAGCTAGGATTCTGGGGAGGAGCCTGTTGGCAGCCAACCATGTTGCGTAACCGTTTACCACAGAGACAAAATGTCTGCTTATTCTGTTACCAACAAACAAACTATAAAAAGTTCAAATTGTTAAAAAATATTATCATTCCAAAGCAGTGGTCCTCACTCCTGGTTCTGTCGAGCCGCAGGGTGTGGTGGCTGTTGTTGTTGGCATTTAATTGATCAATTAAAGCAGTTGATCACACAGTTAACTCACCTCACCTGGGTCTGAATTGGTTACTGATATTAAGGCGAAAACAAAAACCAGCACACCCTGCAGCACTCCAGGACCAGGAGTGAGGACCGCTATTCTAAGGTGTCAGGCAAATATTCATACTTATTCAGGACTCTCTGTTTCATAGAATGAATTTTATGCAGGCAGAACCACATATGCATGATGAATATTCCTAATAGAAAATTAGTAGCAAATTAGAGCACTTGTAGCTCCCAAAGCAGCAGAGTTGTTAATGTCAGTTAGAATAACTGTTCAGTGAGTAGAATATCTGGCTTGATAATGACATCACTTCCTGTTCCTCTGTTTGCTCAGGCTGTGGATGAGCTCCTGGCCTGGGGGGCGGATCCCAACCTCCCTCTGACCCGGCGGGTGGGCAGTGCCCTGTGTGCCGTGGTCAACATCAGCTACGACCGCGGACAACATCCACGCGACAGAGTCAAACTGGTAACTGCCCTGAGTGTCTGACCTGAGCCTCAGACAGAGTCAAACTGGTAACTGCCCTGAGTGTCTGACCTGAGCCTCAGACAGAGTCAAACTGGTAACTGCCCTGAGTGTCTGACCTGAGCCTCAGACAGAGTCAAACTGGTAACTGCCCTGAGTGTCTGACCCGAGCCTCAGACAGAGTCAAACTGGTAACTGCCCTGAGTGTCTGACCTGAGCCTCAGACAGAGTCAAACTGGTAACTGCCCTGAGTGTCTGACCTGAGCCTCAGACAGAGTCAAACTGGTAACTGCCCTGAGTGTCTGCCCTGAGCCTCAGACTGCATCACCACTGCTAAAATGTAATCCTAAAGCCTCTTTCACATGGCTGCTGTTCAAACTTCAAAAGTCATGCAAAGCTGTAATGTGATTGGATGTGCTATGAAAGGTAATTAATTAGATCAAAGTTCAAACCATTTGAACATTAACCCTTGTGTTGTCTTAAGGGTCAAAAATGACCCACACACCACAAAGTTTGTGATGAGTTACAGGTTGCGTATTTATGCAAAACAGGTTAGGGGTTTAAAATTCAATTAAGCATTTTTGACCCTTAGGACAAGGGGAGTTTACAGAATGACTACACAAGGGTTATGCGTCATGGCTCTGCGTTCATTTTGAGCTGTGCGGTATGTCAGCGGTATATCCGGGCATCAACGATCCTTCCATAGGAAATGAATGGTGTGACTCCACGTTGAGCATGGTGACTCTGATCATGTGGAAGTCATGTAACTGATTTTTTTTTTTACTTACAGCTGGAAAAACTGGTCAGAGCTGGTGCCAACATCCTGATGCCAGTCTCGTACGGAGAAGGGCGCAAGAGTGCAGTGGGCACTGCCGTGGATTATGCCCACTATGTCTTCCAGCAGGTACAATGTGACGCCGAAAAAAAGGCCTGTTTCAATGCACTCTGTACCACACATATTTTGTGTAAAACACAGCACAGCACAAACAAAGGATACTGTGTAAGGAATATTTGACTTGCCTATTTCTTATATGCTGATCTGTTCTGTCACTCACTTGCAGTGGTAGAAAAATTCCGGTTCAGGCATTACCCAGTATTTTGTTCCAATGACCAGGATTTGCTAATTAGCCCAATTCTCCAGGCAGGAGGTAGAACTAATGAGTGAAATCAGCTGGCAGAGTTCATGTGTGGAAGAAATCCGTGGCAGTACTTTGACTTTCTTTGACTTTTTGATGCGGAAAGTCAGGTAAGGGGTAAATTCGGTGTCATTCAGTTTGAAGACCCGTCGTCCCTCCTCCCCTGCAGGACGGGCGTATCGCCCACACCCCGTACCACGCGCTGAGCCCGGCCGAGCGGGACGTGTACAACGCACGGCGCCACCTGCTGGGCGTGATGGGGGACGTGCTGCGGCAGGCGGCGGTGCAGGCCGAGCACCAGCGTGCGGAGGAGGAGCTGAGGCAGGGCGTGCGCAGTGAGTCAGGCCCACGCCGCCGCGCCGCTAATAATTACTTTACACTACATTACTGCCATTTGGCAGATGCTCTTATCCAGAGCGACGGACAGTTGATTAGACTAAGCAAGGGACAGTCTTCCCCTGGAGCAAGGCAGGGTTAAGGGCCTTGCTCAAGGGCCCAATGGCTGTGCTGATCTTATTGTGGCTACACCGGGGATCGAACCGCCGAACTTGCCCCAGTCATGTACCTTAGCCACTATGGTACAGGCCACCCTTAATAACTCTGAGCAGCTCACAAAACCTGAGCAGCACCACACACACCAATATATAACTCAGTCTCAACAAGTGGTTTAGTCTTATATTCAGACTTTTTCTACTTCCACACAGTGTTTCTTCAGGTGTGCTCTGACAGACGGGCGGTGTGTTGGGTTAGATTCTGTGCTCTGACAGACGGGCGGTGTGTTGGGTTAGATTCTGTGCTCTGACAGATTGACGGTGTGTTGGGTTAGATTCTGTGCTCTGACAGACGGGTGGTGTGTTTGTTGGGTTAGATTCTGTGCTCTGACAGACTGGCGGTGTGTTGGGTTAGATTCTGTGCTCTGACAGTGTGTTCTCCTGTGTGCACGCAGGCGTCTCTCCCAGTGAGAAGTTCCTGTACGTGGGGGCAGGTGCGTCTCCTCCTCAGGCCAAAGCTTCAGTAGCGATCAGCCCAGAGCGCAGAGGAGCCGCTCCTCCACTCGAACCCAGGTAGCCCAATCAGCCTCTGTCTCATTCAGGACCCAAACGCACGTTTAGCCTGTTTACTCACGCAGAACAAATGCACACAGACATTCGTCATTTCACTCATTCTGTTAGAGCTGGTGTATACCATGTTTATTCACTTTTATACAATCATTCATTTACTTTCAGTCCCACAGCTGGAGTGGATATATACATAATTACCTTGTGTGTGCATTCATTCATTCATTCATTCATTCATACTGTCCTACTGAATATGGAGGTATACAGGCTGCTGATATTCACTTTAACATATATTATTCACTATCCTGAATTCAGTCATTTTATCACTTTTGGAGCTGCTGTTTCACTCACTCATTCAGTCATAAATTCATACATTCACTCACTCGCTTCCTGTAGCTCGAGCTGTGCATCTCGCACATTGCCTACCTCCATTTTCCTGTTTTGCCTGTTCCCATGTAGCTGGTATTAGTCATAGCCAGATAGACTTCACTTTGTGCACATGCATATTTCCTCATTCATCTCCAGTGTGAAACTTGAGCCATTTCATATCTTTTTTCATATCTTCTTCTTCTTCTTCTTCTTCTTCTTCTTCTTCTTATTCTTATTCTTATTATTATTTTACGTCATTGCATTGAAGCCAAATTAACACCTTAATCCGGTGATTATCCTTATAATCCCCATGTTCATTAACAGGATGAGTAATCCTTAACAGTAATTACCTGTGTTGACATAAACAGAAATAGGTTCATTGTAAGCACTTGATATTTTGGTGCATGGAGGGTCCTTATAAAGGATCTCAAAGCAATGTTTGGATTAATGTAACAGGTTTTATTAATGGCTTATTAAATTTGGGTTCATCTTCAGTCAAGAGCCAATACATGAACTGGTCACCCTGGGTATTTTGCTTCTGGCACTGAACTAAAAATACATCTGCAATACATGGACAGCTGACTCTTGCACTCTCGTCAGTAAACAGTTCTGGCCACTAGATGGCAACACATTCATTGCTATTAAACCAAGTCTGCACAACACACACACCATGCACCTTTGCTGACCCGACAATGCATTGTATATTTCACAGATCATATTTCCACTCTTGTCACAGTGGAGTAGGATCAGGTTTTTTTAATGGTAATTTGCCAATGTTTCGCCCACGGCAATGTGGGATGTTATGTATAATCAAACTGCTTCTCTCCTTTTCACAGATCTTATACACTGGAGATGTAATAATCAGGCACAATATGCTGCTATGTGGGCTTAATGTGGTATTATTTGTTGACCATAGAAAAGGCTATGCCACCCATTGATTTAAGTGCTATTATGTACACTGGAGGTGTTGGAGGCTAGATTGGGAAGACAGGAGTGTATTGTACACCACTCTGGTTAAATGTCGGCCAAGTGACTGTAATGTGTAATGTAATGCAATGCCTTGTGTTGTCGTGTTGTGTAAGAGGGAAAAATGAATTTTGTATACAGTATATGTGTGAGACCTTCTGTGTGTGTGCATGTGTGTGTGGGAGAGAGAGTGAGAGAGGGAGAGAGGTGGAGAGAGAAAGAGAGAGAGGGGAGTGAGAGGGAGGACAGAGTGTGTGAGAGAGAGAAAGAGAGAGAGAAAGAGAGAGGAGTGAGAGAGACAGACAGAGTGTGAAGGAGAGTGAAAGAGAGAGGAGTGAGAGAGACAGACAGAGTGTGAGGGAGAGTGAAAGAGAGAGGAGTGAGAGAGACAGACAGAGTGTGAGGGAGAGTGAAAGAGAGAGGAGTGAGAGACACAGACAGAGTGTGAGGGAGAGTGATGGAGAGAGAGAAATAGAGAAACATGGTGTATTGGAGGATACCGTATCTCAGCGTGTCTGTCCCCTGTCTCTCTGCAGGAAGCCCCTGTTTAAGTACTGCTACCAGTGCGGGCGTTCTGCGGGCGTGGCTCTCGCTGCCTGTACGCGCTGTCGCGAGGTCTTCTACTGCAGCAAGGCCTGCAAGATGGCCGCCTGGGGCGACCGGCACAAAGACGAGTGCGTGCGCGTCCGAGGTAACCGCGGGCAACAGAGCTGGGCTTAATGTGGTCTAAAGTAAGACAGGGAGACTACAGCAACTGACATTTCAATTATTCACGTGAGAATTATCCTCATAGAACAGAACCCACGGAGCCAAAGCCTGAATCTCTATGTCTAGAGGGATGGAAATCCAGGCTGAGAGACATTTTGACATAAATGGACTAAGATGTACCCCGATGTAGCTCAGGTTTAACCTGGATATAGCCTACAGCCGTGGTCTCTGGTCCTGGAGAACGACTGGGTGTGCTGGTTTTTGTTTTCACCTGAAAATCAGCACCCTGTTGAGACCCAGGTAACCAGGGGAGGTGAGTTAACTGTGCAATCGACTGCTCTAATTGATTAATTAAGTGCAGAGTAACAACAAAGACCAGCAGACCCTGTGGCTCTCCAGGACCAGGGTTGGACACCACTGGCCTACAGCCTATAGGCTACGTTCTAGTCTGCCGGAACACGTTCCTTTTTCAACCAAATGCAGCAGGTTTTCAATGCATTTCACCACTAAAATGTTCACTGGGAATGGACATCTTTGAATTAGTGAACAGAATGTCAATGCAAATCGAGAATTGACTGATTTGAAAAAGAATTAAGCCCAGCCACCAGGAGTGCACTATGTTCTTTTTGCACCCCTAAAACTGCCTTCAAATGTACTATATACTCCTGATTATGTGTGATTTTGGCCTGAGTTCCATCCACTGACACATTCTTGTAACTGAAGAGCGACACCAAATAACTCTCACGGCCGAGTGTAAATAATGATTCCTGCTCCAATTCTTGTTTTTGTTCGAGGAGTCTCGACACCACACCCATTTGAGTGTCCTTTATTTATTTAACATTGTTACAGTTAGGTGAGTTTCATGTGTGCGCCTCGTACACTATAACACCATAACGCTGCAATAAACTGTCTTAACAAGTGTTTTAGTCTTGCAATGAGACTTAAAATCGTATTTTGTTCGCTGAAGTAGAAAATATTAGCTTGTTTTAAGTTACTGTTCGTGAAAGTGAAATTTTCTAACCCCACTGACAAATCTTGAAATGAGTTCAACCTCATGTTTTTGTCTTATTTAACAAAAAAAAGGAAAATAAATGAAATTTTAAGTATAGATAAGTCTATAATACTTGTTGAGCTTGCCTTATTTTTTGCTTTTTACAGTGTAACTCCAGTCGGTTACCATAACATGTTCTGCTGGAAACACTTCTTGGTGTTTGCCAAGTTATCATCTTAATGCCATTGAATACGAATCACAAATGCAACCATTAGATTACTGCCCAGATCGAGAGCCAAAGCTCAACTACTTATAATCGTCAGTTGGATATTGGCATAGTTTCTTTTATTGCGTAGTATGCAGCTGGGGTTATAATCCCTGTAGCTAAACTTAATGTTATTGTCTTCATACTCGACATGTCACAACAGTTCTCAGAACATGTAGCTATGGGTGGCTGGCTCTTAACAAAAGAGCAATTGCACTGTAAAGAAAGAGTTATACTTTGTCAGCACAAACCTTGGCACACTCCTCACAGAGAGAGCTAAGGATGCTGGCGTCTTCCCCACTTTATGTTTGCATGTTTCTGAGAATGGCTGTGACTGATGCACGTAGCAAAATCCTTTCGTTCGGGCATGTGTGTCATTTCAAAGAAGCTCAGGCCCAACGTTTTATCAAAGGGGCAGATAATTCCCTGGTGGATAATTTATACACAAAAAAGCTTCAGTTAAATCACTACTGCTACAAAAGACATTAAAGTAAATTGAGATTACCAAAGCAAGATTATGATAGTGTCTGTAAAGCCCTGAAATCCTTTGTTTTATCAAGTTTTGGTTCAGGTTTATTGGAGAGGAACAGGGCATGATACAGCAGGAAAAGGGAAGCAACGACTACATATTCTCAAGGCATTTTAAGATAAGATTTAACAGGAAAAATATGAAGGAACTAAAATGTATTATATTCTAATTAAACTGCTCCATATCTGTTGTTTAGAATTTACAACAGGAAGTTAACTAATATTAAACAAATGACCGTTATACCACGTCACATCACGAGTGATCCAATCATTATCTTTGCGGTGGTTGCTAACTAAGCATTTTTTAATTATTGCGGAGCTACGCGACGTCTTCGCGACGTCTTCGCGGACGTGGTTTGCAACCTTTGCATAAGACGCACATTCCGCACAACCCCTACCCAGACCCTTTTTTACGTGTACGCACTGGGACTATGCGTACAGCCATGCTCGAAGTGAAATCCTGCGTTAGTCAATAGACATGAGGAGGCTGGCGAGTGCTTTTCTTAGGGGGAAATTTGACCGTAGATACCCGGGTCTGTGTCTGCAGGCAAGGCCAAGGACAGGAAGTATTTGCCCAAGAAAGCCGGGCTCCCCCAGCCTGAGGCCCCCCGGCAGGGGTCCGCGAAAACCCCCGGCAGGCTGCAGACCACCCCGCAGAGCCCCGGCATGGACCCAAAGGGCAGCTGGGACCTGGAGGAGAACTACAGCTTCAACTGACCGCCTGATCAGAGCTGTAGAGAACTACACCTTCAACTGACCATCTGATCAGAGCTGTAGAGAACTACAGCTTCAAATGACCATCTGATCGGAACTATAGAGAACTAAATCTTCAACTGACTGTCTGAACAGCTGGCACCTGGACGAGAACTACAGCCTCAATTGACTGTCTGAGAAAAGTAGAGAGATCACACAGACGGGGAAGAGAGCTACAGCTTCAACTGGCTGTCTGTGAAGAGTACAGAGATCAGACAGAGATGGGCCTATCAATCCCCAGTGCAGCAGTCCTGTATACAAAGGGGTTGTCTGCAATGTGTGCTTTTGTGTGCCGATTGGGGAAGGAGGGACTGCAAAGTAGGCTATGCTAAATGAGTTTACACCACAGTGTGCCAGGATTACAATCAGGCAAAGAGACGTGTTTTGTAGGCAGTAGGCAGTTTCTGCAGTCAAATGTGGAGCAAACGCCAGGCTGAATTAGCCAATCAGAGCCTGAGACCATAGAGTGTGAGGCCCATACAGATTGAAATTACATTATAGTTATTTAACTGAATATTTTATCCAAAGCAACTTACAGTTGAATCGACTAAGCAGGGGCCAATGTGGGGTTAAGGGGCCTTGCTCAAGGGCCCAACTGCTGTGGCTACACTGGTTCTTGTGCCACTAATCTTCCGGGTCACAGTCAAGCAACTTAGCATTAAGGCCATAGGCTGTCCCGATGTATTGAAATGTACTGTCCTGAATTGGTCTGAAAGGCCACCTCAAGACTGCACAGGGGATTTGACACTCTCTTCAACTATGCAACGACTATAAGATGGCAGTTGGTGTTTGGCAGTTATATTAAAGTAATTTCTCCAAGGGAATAGAAGTTGGGAAATGCATTCACAGGGCTCTTGTATTTTTTATAAAAGTAGAAAAGGTGCTTCCTCATGGAATTGTCATTTCACTACTCTGGGAGGGTGACTGTTAAAGGAATAAAATGAGTGCCAAACTCTGTGAAACGTTACATGGTAATTATTCTTTGGTTATTGTGATGTCGTTCCTAATTGCTCATTTTCCAAGTAACTGTCCCTCAGAACGTAGACATCAGAAGGCCTATCAATGGATAGTATCAGGTATCAAAGAGAAATTATAAGAACTCATATCAGGTATGAGAAGCATAAATCACTTCTCAGAGGTGTCAGCATGTTATTTATTTTGGAAAGCACGCCCGAATGACACAGCAGAGATCTCCACCCATTACCGTGTGGCAGCACAAGGCATTTTGCATAAGTAGATTTCACATTGTCAAACATGAAGAGATATCAAACGATTCAAACAAACCAAAACAAACGTTTCGTTGTGTCGGGACTAGTCACGCTGGCAGTAGATGTGGGGATCGGCGGAGCGGTGTGTTGGGCGCGCCGCGATCGTGGATGTCCAGTAGCGTAGCGTAGCGGGGATGTGACAGGTCTCTGGCGCTGACACTAACGCTGCGTGGCAGGATGGTTAAACATCCGACCTGATTCTTTCTGCCTGCTTTGCTGGGGGGAAGGGGGGGGTGATATTGACCAATGACCAGCAACTCCCGTTCCGCGAGGGCCGAAAGCTGCTGGTTTCCCGCCCTCGCTTCACCTGGGAGTCAGGTGTTACTGTAAGACAGCAGCACTAATTACCAGAGAGAAAAGAAAAACAGGCCTGGACTTGGATTTGAGGGTCAGAGTTCATACTCCCTGCTAAAGGCCTTATTCACTCCTCGGTACACATGTCACAAGCAGATCAGGGCCTACTCCTCATGTCACGAGCTCAGCCTTCAGAGCAGAAACAACATTACATCAAACCCATCAGCAGGCCACTGTTTCCTCACTGGCCTATGGCACATTTCTGTGAATTTGTGACTGTTACAGTCGAGCCGCGGTCCCCTCTCCCTGTACCTCAGAGGTCAGGGATGAGTCAGTGGCTGTCTCTGTCAGAATGTTAGCGGCATCGCACTGACATGCATACGACCACATCACCCTGAGTGTCTATTTATGTCGATCAAACATGGTCCAAGCTGTTCAGAGACTCGAGAGAGGTTATTAGTGTGTTTATGCAGGCACGTTTATGTGTGTGTGTGTGTGTGTGTGTGTGTGTGTAAAGTTGAGAGAGCCAGCTCTATACAGGAAGTTGCTGTGTATTAGAGCTCTGTACCAAACAGCTGTGCTCACGTCTGAGGAGGAGTCAGCAGTGTCTGACTGCATCACAGCCATTTGAGAAAACTGCCAATGATGATTCACTGGGCGGAGGAGGTGTCATTGGCCGTCAAATCAGTGAAGTGATTGATACCACATTGCCAGTGAAAGGATATGTGATACCAAAGCAGTGTATTAATGATCGACAGGCCTAATCTCACAGACCCAACCCTCATCTACAGACCCCAACCCTCATCTACAGACCCCAACCCTCATCTACAGACCCCAGCCTTCATCTACAGTCCCCAACCTTCATCTACACACCCCAACCCTCATCTACAGACCCCAACCCTCATCTACAGACCCAAACCCTCATCTACAGTCCCCATCCTTTGTCGGTTTCAGGGAAGTTGACCATTAATGGTACACATATGGGAGATCTGACTCATCTTGGGCGCATATAGACTAACCACAGATGAATGGTAAAGTGACTTCAATGTGGGGCAAAAGACAATCCATCCTCTTGTGATATATTGAATTATATTCAGAGCCTTGCAACCTTGCATCCTATCCAAATCTACACACCAATCAGCAGTTTCAAATTTGATATACGGTAAGCAACAGGAGAAGGGCAGACAGTGAATTGCATATAAATCTCTGTAAAACAAACTAAAATATTACAGTACACAGCTCCCCTCTCCCTGGTTTCCTTGTGTTAGGTGCAGTGGTGGTTTAGCCAGTGGATTTATGCAGCTCTTTCATGCAGAAGGAGAAAGCCATAGATTTTCAGCGCCTCCACTTGCATAGCAAGTCAACTTTTCCTTTACCTCACAATAGTGACGTGATGTCAGGCCCAGGGCAATGCAGATTAAATGCCAAATCTGTCTGTATTGCAGAAAAGAAAACATCATCCCCTCTCTATACTTGTGTTTGGAGTGAGTCTGTCCATGCACTTTTGTGAATATCAGGTGGGTTTCCTTGCAGTTAAATCTGGTCGGAAAGCGCACTTCAGCTGCAGCCAGTGAATGTGCAGATGACCAAAGCAGGCTCTGGTGTACAGCGAGACAAGGACAGCCATGTCGGCTCAAACAGCCATGCCGGCTCAAACATTGCCTCCCGGTTATGTGTCATACACTGAGGCATTGGACAGTCAGTACAAGTGTGGCCAGGAGTCAATGATATGGAGTGAAACTATACTGTGAAATCCGGCATCTTACCAGTATGATCCACACAGCAGGACGTCAGTGGAAGTGTATTCTTATTACAGTGATAACACACTTTTTTTTAGCAGCATCTTTGCAAATTCAAGCCACATCTTTGCTGTGTCATGCAAAGAATCCTCAAACCTCCACCTCCTACACTGTGTGGGAAATTTATCTACTGGGGAGATTCGAGATATTAAGGCATAAATAATGAAGAGTTTTTAAATTCAATCTGCAAGCGGCCCTGGAATGAGAGACTTGAAGGGGAAGGGATTGACTGAGGACTGCAGTCTCCAGTCAAACTTTCAGAAGGAAGGATAGGCAATTAAAGGAAGAGAACAGAGGCATAAATCCTCCAAGCAGCCGAAGACTGCCTGTGCGCTGTTGATGTTTGCCAAAGTGAGTGTATCCTCAGTACACTCACTGACCTGAGATTCTCCAGTCGCTGAACTTTACTTTCTCACTTTCTGGGTGAGACTTTAACACCATTTCCTGTACCAACGGTTCATTGTGTAGGAGACATTAAGGAGGCATTGCATCATTTACCCTGACCCAAAAAGACAAAATCTAATGACCTTTTCCAAATGGGATATGGAAAATGAGGTTACAGATATTGCTTAAATGTTTTTAACATTTCGAGGTGCGGTCACTGTGCTGAGATGCCACAGCTTTCAACAACTGTTCCTTTTGAATAACAGTGGTGAGGAGAAGCCTGATGTGTATGCACACATGCACACACCAACTACTATGTATGGTGTAGGACCTTAGTTCAAAATATGCACACACACTTGCCCACATGCATGTCAATATCCACATTGAAACACTCAGTTATGTAGGATTTTGGCTCATATGGCATGTGTGTGTGCATGTGTGTATATATATGTGTATTTTTGGGTGTGTGTGTTGTCCCCTTGGAGGTTGTGGCTGTAGCTTCAGTCTCATAATTTGCCAATATTATGTGCTAGGTTAGATTTATCGTCCTGAGTAACAATCAGCGAAGACAGTAACATGACATGGGCAAATATCTGGCATAGCTGTGTCCCCTGTAGCACACAAAGTGGCACGAATTCAAGGCCGACACATTATTACAGATGACAGCAAAGAGAGCATAACACTCACCGCAATACTAGCTCTAGCTCGACTGTGTCTAACTGTTCTGTGAATGCTGCACTTATGAGTACTTCACATTCATAAAGTCTCCAAATGCAGCTTCCTCAAACATCATAAGTATGTATACACAGAATGCAGTGTACTGTCTACAGTGAACTTGTTTGACACTGTATGTATCCTTGACAGATTTTAAAATTTGTTGAGTGAGTGGAAGGAAAACTTTTTGAGGTGTGGACCAGATGGACTTCTCTGTTCCCTGCTTGTGTTCTGGCGCGTAATGTTATTATATCCGTCAATATTCATTGACTGTCAGTTATGTTCAGGTGTACAGCAGTCATTGTTTACAGGACATGATGAACTAAATGAGTGTTGAAGGGTGTGGGGGAGCAGGAAGGAGATAGCGCTGGTTTAGGACAGAGAAAGGCGAGGCCACACAGACAGGTTTAGCCCAGAGTCACGGCTTCACTCAGAAACAGGTTTATTTACAGACAGACAATAAGAAATGCACTGTGGGAAAAGCCCACACTGCTGTTTTTCTTTTTTTCATAATGTTAGACACGGTCTCTTCGATCTGCATCGTCGGTGTGCTGGAGTGTCAGACAGTCCTTTCAGTGAAAGAGAAAGAGAGTGCGAGAGAGAGCGAGAGAGAGAGAGGCCAGAACACACCATACGCCTTTCCTTCTTCAAACTGTCACTGTGTTGGTTAGTATAGGTAGTAACATGCTGCAGTTTAGAAGAGTCCATTCCCCACTGTCCATTCTAGTGTGCCTTCGGTTGAGAGAAAGCTTGCAATGCTGTGTGGGGGAAAAATTTAACCGCCTGCAATAAAAACATGTCTGTAGTCACTTTGTCTAAATCTGCCACAGACACCTGGCTTATTGCATAAGGCGACCTCTTTAATCTGACTGGAATTCTCGTGTCAGAAAAACCATTAAAATCTTGACCCAGTTTGGATGAACAGATTGGAGTGTGGCTACACAGAGCACGGCTGGAAAAGAGAGGGGTGAGGATGAAGGTTGTTTTTAGCGCTGAACGTTGCACATCGTGACATCATTGTCCACGCACTTTTACTCTGAGAACATTCACCTTTGATTCATTTTCTGGTCTGACATTGCACCGCTTTTATTGTGATACCATCACTCTCCTTGTTTTCTATGGCCATTGTCTTTTATTGCACATCTCCTGCATTCTAAACGACCTTCCATTCTCTTGCACCATGACATCATCAGCTCACCTTTCTTGTGACTTCATCACCACAAAGCACATTGAGACATCATCACCCATTATGCCCTCTGACAGAATTCATTCTGCTGTGTTCTGACAGAATCAGGACGGCACAGGTCAATCCCAAACAAGCGAGACCTACCCGATAATGTCAGAGTGTATAACATGCCCATTCCAAAATGTCAGATACCGTTTCTTGTTAGTATGTAGCCCACTGACAGAATATTTAGTTTCTGCACACAAACACTGTGAATACCTCAACACTTGAAGATGAGGCTATGACACGATACTGTTTCCAGGGAAGGGTGGCGTGTCTGCATTGTGAAGTGCTGAGAGCTCTCGGGGATTATGGTGTCAACCCCATAGAAAAACTCCTTCACATCGTTAAATGGCCGTGGGATGATGGGATTTTTTTTTAAAGAAACACCCATTTCCCCTGAATCGGCTGTAGCTATAACTGTAATTGAAAAGTGAGCTCTCTGAGTTCCAGGGTTTTGTGACTTTAGAAGGCCTCTGGTATAAATGTGCTAAAGTGGTAAAGTCTTCAGAAAACCATTCAGGAAAAGGAGAATGTGGGGCATATTGTTGTAACGGAAGGCTGGCTCTCAATGTACAAAGTTTTCTTCGGCTATGTCTGTGGGCGTGTTTGGTAAGCTGGCCCTACGTTGTTACTCTATGTTAGGGTGAAGCAGGCACGTGGCCCAAGGAGGGTGAAGATAGTGTATAGATTCACAGCCGTGCGTAGGAGCCACAGCAGCCCCGCTCAGAGGTCACTCATCAGGGTGAAGAGATGGAATGAGCGCTACACAAACATCTTCAAAATCTCATCACGTTTATAATCGACACAACGATCCAAGAACAAACAACAGCAAATTGACACATATTTCATCTTCTGCTTCATGTGTTGCTCTACTATAGCCATGGAAAAAGAACCAACAAAGTGAATTATTTCAACAACAACAAAAAAAAAAAGAAATTGAAAAATGTTTTCTAAAATTGGCACATATTCATTATGCCAGTTGCACTCAACACTTGACACCGTTGTCTCATATTTAGGGCCCCTGATATTTCTATTTCTTTATTTTGTTCCAGAAAATCATTACGTAACGATCAGTCCGTCTGTCTCAATATCCAAATCAATCCCGGAATCTACCGTGTTTTCTGTTGTATTGATTTCCCCCCATGTTGACCTCTATGTGCAAAACAGAATGGCAATTCATGGATTTAAAAACACACCCAGAAAAACACAGCTGTATCAAAACAATAAAGAGCTGCAGTCAGCGTGGCAAATTAGTATGAGGATAAGGGGGGGGGGGGGGGGTGCCTAAATCATGAGCGCACTTGACTTTGGGGGGGGGGGGGGGATGCCCCAAGGTACTGGGGGGGTTAATTATGATCCTGGTAACGCTGAAGGATCGGGAGGGGTAGTAGGGAGGCAAGGGCAGAGAAGGGGGACCTGTGCAAATGCAGGCAATTGCTGAAACCCTGGAGAGAGAGCGAGAACGCTATTGAATTAACCTTCTTTTTTCTGCCTTTGGAACGTACGCCATGGGAAATCAAGTGGTTCGGTCAGCCACTGGTGCAAATCAGGAGCCTTACATATGAAAAATATAAACACACACACACACAGACACACACACACACACACGCAGACACACACACACCCACACAGACACACACACACCGCAGTACATAAAAGGTTATTCATGGGTATATACTGTTGCACTTATATTGGGGATATACCCCTTTCCTCCTTCCCATTTACGTGTTTGTAATTAATCAGCTCATCTTCGTCGGTCACACACGGGACACCACTACAGCGACCGGCAAGGTCCTTCAACACATCGATTCTTTGCAGAAACAAACCCAAAAATCGCAAAAAAACTCTTAGACAAATTCAAAACTTGCACTTTTTTTTGCATGGTAAAACTTGGCCTCTGTCTAGTCTTCCCACCACCGCTCAAAGGCAGGACAGCACTGACATGGGTCATCATTCTCACAATGTCGTCCTATCGTTTGCTTAACGTTACGGCCGCGCCCTTGTATTGCTACATCGTCACAGCGATATTATGGGAAGGTAACGCACAAGCGGGAGGCTAGAGACAGCCATCTCAGAGATCGCATAATGTCACTAAGACATCTGTACAAAATGGAGGCATAAATTGTAGGCAGGTACATAATTCTTTTTAAAAGGCTATATAATGTAGGGCTTTGACTTTGACTGTCTGTCTGAGATCACACACTGAAGCATCCTCTTTTCAGCTGTACACTTCCATCACTCTGGGTTGGCATTGGCTGGGGTTGTTAATCTTGGATGATCTTTGATGTTACGTATTTGGGTCTCCCTCCATCGCATAGGTCACTCATGGGCCAAGAAACCTCAGTTTTCTCTCTGTGCATCTCACTGTCCATTTAAAAACCAACAAATGAAAAAGTTCAGTACATCCTTCTCTCCTTTTTTTCCCCCATCGCTGGCAGGTAGAGCTGAGCAAAAACTTTGGGTTTTCAACCCTCTGTCCAAGGCAAAATGGGTTTACCCACACAGAGAGAGAGAGAGGGCCATCAGACATTTTCTCTTTGTCTGAGCCAGCATTCAACCACTCCACTCATCCATTTTAGCCTGGCCCAGTCTGCGGCCTCACACTAAATGACACCATTACGTTCTCTCTTTTTTTGGTGAAGAGCAACACATTGTAATATGTTTTGTCTCTGAAACGTTTCTTTTATGAAATTTCTGCTCACTGATGCATTGTTAATGCATATTCCAAGGGCCTGTTCAGACAATAGCCATAAAGAATATATCAGTTATACTTTCCTTCCCACTCTTATCATAACATTGCTCTTTTTTCCTTTTTAATAAATACATAATATGCAAACCCATTTAACTGAGCAGAAAAACTAAAGTTTGGCTCAGCACTAGGGGTGGGGGAATAAATCGATACAGCACAGTATTGCGATACTTTCTTCTGCGATACAGCATCGATATAGCGACACCAAGTATCAATATTTCATCTAAATATACACACATTTCATCGTGCATATTATTTTTATGTTATGATTTCAAGGTACAACATGGAGGTGAAGAATCACCCTCTATGGAGTGCAATTAAATCACATAACAGTCTGTCATGGACTATCCTGTTTACACCATGGTCACTTGTGAAAAACAATAATAATAATAATCGTATTTTTTTTATGAAAAGCAAGAGAGGTGTCGTTTCCCTGGCAACACATGAGGGTCACACTAATATCTGGAAAAAAACCACTGCCATCTTGTAATAAATATTACTTTACAATAACCCACACCGTAGATACTACCCGCAGCCGTCACCAGTTGCCAGTTGCCGTCACTCGCGTAACTAGGTATTCAAATTCTATTTGATCTTGGGTCAAAATGGTCCCACAGTATGTTTTCCATCGTGGACAGCTAGCTAGCCATCTACTCCATTTGCTTCAAAACAGCAGCTATACTGTCGTGGCAATCAGTAGCGTAACTGTCTTTGTTCAATTGAGCACATGTATGATGAGATGGGAGCCAAGCTAACAACACAGCACGACACTGTGAACACTTGTTAATTTGAATAAATGTGGTGCGTATTTACACCGAACTGCTTAGCATGGTCAGCGTTGGTGTAACTAAGATATTCAATGTAAAACGAGTGTTGTTACGTGTTGCGTGCGCACCATCTGGAGCTGCATCTGATGATCTACAACAGCTGCTCCTTTAGAACTGCTGACACTGCGGGGCTGAAAAGCCTCACCATTTTCACTTTTCATTTCAGTTTTTTCCCCCTAAATTTAATTGCACATCATTTATTCATTGAAACTAATTTAAGCTGCTGAAGGGAGCCTATGTTCTTAAATATTTTATTTTCTTATGGTCTGCTATGTGCATTGTGCTCAGGTGTAAGTAAATGCTTTAACCAATGCAAGACTTTTTATAACGGGGTGTAATGGGTTTTGGCATGGGTTAGGCGTATGACTTCAAACTAATAAAAATGAATAGAAATAGCAATATATCGCATTATACGGTCGCAATGCTTGGCGTATCGCAAAAGCACAAAGAATCGCAATAATATACTGTGTGCTGTGACCCAAGTGTCAGGATAATATTGTGTCCTGAGGTTCATGGTGATGCCCACCGCTTCTCAGCACTACTAAAACCCAAGTCAGTCACAATCCCCTCACAACAGTACTGTGTCATATTAAGATGAGATGCCACAGCCACAATTTTAGATGCCACAGCCGCCATTTTAGATGTCAGGAGAGAGTCGGGAAGCCAGTCTTCACTGTGCTGACACACATCGTCCACATACTGTATGCATTGTCTATACACTTTTCTTTTAACATTTCTCAAGTACAGACATTTCAAAGACCCAAACACCAGAAAAAAGATGCCAAAGACCAGCTCTAAAGCTTACCATATATTAAAAAAACAAACAAAACAAAAATATTACTTTTTTTTTTTCTTCTTCTCAAAGGTAAAAGGTAGTCCCAGTCATTAACGTTCATCTTTTTTTTTGGCGAAGTTACTAGACCACCCGTTCTTTTTATTTTCTTTCCCCCCGCCCGCGACCCACTTATCCCAAAAATTTCAGTCCCGATTGGTGGCGTGGCCTGTCAATTATCGCCAGAGCGACAGAGTGGCCAATGGGAGCAGGAGGAGGGCGATGCGGGGGTGGATCCGGCTCCCCGTGGAGTGCACCATCTCGTTTTCTGCGGGGTAGGCGTACACGTTGGGCCGGTCCGTGTTGGGCACGATGACTCTAGGGCTGCGGGCACACAGCTCATCTGAGCACATCCCACTGCCCGACCCACTCACGTCATCAGCTGGGGAGAGAAATGAGCCACAACCACAAATCAGAGGTCATATTTCAATTTAGCCATTCAGCTGAGTCATAATTATTGCACAAGAAAAGGCCCAGATTACGAACATCTCAAGCAGGCCTGGGTCAAATACATAATTGTTTTGGATTAAATAATTTTTCTATGCCTTACTGAGCTTGTCTGTTGTATTGGAACCTATGAAATATTCTCAGATCCCATGCAAACCCCACCTTCTGGTCCTCTAGGTTGGCTTCCCTGCCACCAGGCAAGATCAACCAAGCACAGAAAAGTAGTTGAATCCAAACAATTACATATTTGACCCAGGTCAAATCCCAAATAGCAATGTGCAATGGCCAGGCCATATCACCCCATATGGATGGGTTAGCATATTTGGCGATGTAATATATCCAGCTATATTAGGTAAGGTGGCAAAAAGGAGCTTCAGAGAGCTCTAAAAAGTGGAGAAGTCGGCTAACATTTCCGACAGAACATGGCAGCAAAGAGACTCTCAAAGAGAAAGGGGCACTCACTGGCGTCCTGGAAGTCCACATCGTTGCCGTTGAAGGCGCTATTCAGGCGGTTTGTCATGATCTTGAGCGCCATGATCTGCTGGCGGATGGTCATGTCTGGTTTGGTGATGTCGATCTCCACCTCAGGGTTATTGATCTGACTGGCCAGGCCGTCACCCATGACCTCAGGAAGGTACCTGAGACATACCACACAACCACTGTCATTCACCACAAAGTCTACCACAAACACACTGACAGAGACAATCTACTGTTCTGTGTGTTGAGCTATCTATACTACAAACACTCTGACAGCGAGACAATGTCTTGCTCTATGTGTGTCTGTACTACAAACACACTGACCGAGACAACACACTGCTCTGTGTGTGTGTGTGTATCACAAACAAACTGACAGAGAGAAAATGTCCTGTCCTCAACCCTCCCCCTCTTCCATCTTTTAAATTATCACAGCACACTTGAAACGAAAGCCAAACCCATTATTTTACAGTTTTTAGGAAAGCTGTGTGAAAATGATACTGATTGTTAAGTAGGCGGCATTTAAAGTTTGGCTTGTTTGAGTTGAAAGCTACCTACAAGGCAATATTTGGCATTGATTACTTAACTTTGTGCTTATAATTTCTTGTCTTGCATTTTCATGCCAAGTATTTCTAAAGATAGATGTTATTTAGAGGCACGCAATAACTACTGCAGGTATTGTAACTGAGCAGATTATTTTGCACCATACATTTTTTATATCAACCAAACAACCAAAAATATGTGCATGCAATGGCATTCGCATTTATCAAGAATGAACCTGAATCTGTGTTCCTGCATTGTGTTCTTTCAGTGCTTCAGTATCACAGTCAGGCAAAATAAAAGAAAGCTGGTTCAGCTCTCCCAGTCATGCAATTAAGTAATCAGATTAGGTAATTAAGGGCCAATTATGGCTAAATTAAAAACAGAAACCCTCTTTCCCTCCAGGAGATGAGTCGAAGAGCTCTCCTTCTAGGAGATGCATGGTGCATTACTCCTGGTAAAAAGCGCTTTCGTTTGTTTTTATTGCATCACTTTGCATATATTTCAAGGCACAGAAACTCGTCATCAACAACCACCATTTGGTTTAATACCATAGAATGAGGTAAGTACATTATGACTGCAGATAGGCATTGGAAAACAACTAGATATATTTCAGAAAAGTGTAATGTGTGTAAATGCACTCAAAATAGGAGCCCTTCCAGAGGTGTTGGTCATTTCTGTGGAATGGACTTAATTTTGACTTTAATCTGATTTTGACTACCCAAATAAAAGGTGCTATAGGAACAAATGTTGGCAATATGTGCAAACAGAGCTATATTAAATGGATGACTGGTGTCCATGATGAAAATAAGTTATGTTTGCTTGTATACATAAGTCAAAGGTCAGGGCACATGTTGCTTGATTCCAGGCCATTGCATCCCATTGGTTATGCTGCAGCCAATCAACACCTTCAGAAGTAGAAATGTATTGCTGTCTGAGGATGGCCACACTGGTCAAAGGCTGCTGAATACTGTATATTATATGCTTGGGACCACAGTGTGTTGGTTGGGAGTACTTACTCCATGCCAGTCTGTGCCGCAAAGGATTAGAGACCTTTGTTTCTCCTAACACAAGCTGATGTTTCTATACTTCAACCTTCTGTGTTAGTCAGGCAACCGCCATTTTGATTTCTCTAGGACGCCTTCCTTTGTGAAGCTATGCTGCATTCTGCAATGGCCAAGCAAGGCCAACCGCCTACCTGGCCCTGCCCATTCCATTCCAGCACTTGTCCTCATTGGCCACTCCAGCTGTCACTCTGTCGTTGCAGAGCGCGTTGGGCAGCTGAACCCAGTACTGCTGCATCTCCCTCAGCTTGCTCGTCACGTCAGAGACCTGGAACAGACCAACCAGGCGAGACGTCAGTTACGCCACAGGGCTTAGGGAGAAACCAGCATGAAACAATATCAGTCACACTGTAACTCATTACATTACATTATTAGCATTCGGCAGACGCTCTTATCCAGAACGATGTACAGTTGATTAGACTAAGCAGGAGACAATCCTCCCCTGGAGCAATGCAGGGTTAAGGGCCTTGCTCAAGTGCCCAACAGCAGTGCGGATCTCATTGTGGCTACACTGGGATTCAAACCCCCGACCTTGCCTGTCCCAGTCATTTACCTTAACCACTACGCCACAGGCCGCCCCTTAACTCGGTTGGCCACACGTAGCAACAGTAAAACAGCTATAAAACTGGGGGCCTGTATTACGAAGCAGGATTACGGAGTTAGCGGGATAACTGCCCTAACTAAAACTCTATAATCTCGAACATGGATTTACTCAGTACTGTTATCCAGCTAACTCGGTAATCCTGCCTCGCGATACAGGCCCCGGAACTGGGGAAGAGCCCAGCCACACACAACACCAAGCGCAAAGTTGCACAATGAGTCTTAGAAGAGCCACGTCAGACAGAGCAATTACAGAGTGAGACGGAACAGATCAGTCACTGTCACACACGTAATGAGTCCGAGGAGAAAATCGCCGGCAGTAACACAGCGAAATCATGCTTATGCTCTCACCACCCCTGCCCGCGGGGCTGAAGTAAGCGATCGGGCCAGCCTCTTTCTCCAAAGACACACCTACGCTATTCACAACAGTACATTTAAGCAAAATGCAGATATTACAATTATGTTAAACCTTACTGTACTGTACAGACTGTTGCTCAATAGCAAACAAAAAATCAAACTAAAACTATATTTTGTCTCCAGACAGCTGCGGGTTGGATGCAGCCGTGTACCCCTGAGCTAGCTACCGCGCTAAAGCGAGAAGCCGCGCTGAAACCTTCGCTACGTGAAGGGCTTACAGAGCGAGCCAAGATGCCCGGCTCTTAGTCACCCCTGAAAAACGCATCTGAAAAACACATAAATAATGAATAAATAAAAGATCATTTACATGCGAAAAAAAAAAAAAAACTAAACATTGAAACGTTGCCATGGCGACACCTGCAGGGACACGAGTGGGCATCAGTCCTTCTTGTGTGTCATGGCTGACGGAATTTTCCCGATGAGAAACGCACTGCTAAAATACTGCAGCAGGTGTGTGTGTGTGTGTGTGTGTGTGTGTGCACATGTGTGTTTATGTTATCTGTGAGTGCGCGTGTGTTATCTGTTATCTGGGTTTACTGACCAGTTTCTCCAGCTTGACGCTGACGGTGAGTGTGTTATCTTTAAGCGTGTGTGTACCAGTGCCTATTACTTGTATGTGTTTGTGTGTATGTGTGTGTTTGTGTGTGTGTGTGTTTTTGTGTGTGTGTATTGTTAGTGTGTGTGTGTCTGGGGGGAAGGTTTACTGACCAGTTTCTCCAGCTTGACACTGACGGTGAGTGTGAGGTGGGGTTTGGAATCCGCGGCAGCGTTCGCCCGCTTCCTGGGCTCCTCGGACCTGGAGCTGTGGGTGGCGGCCAGCCGAGGGGACCCACACGCCTGGAACACCTGCAGGGCCACAAACAGAGGGGCCCCGTCATCAGATGGGCTACTGCCAAAATGGCTCCCTCACCAACCACCAACCAACAAAATGGCTGCTGCCCCTGGCCCTTATGTACCTGGAATATACTCCAAACATATTCAAATAACTTACTAGAAAAATATTGAAAAACATCACAACATATGGGCCACTATAAAGCATTGCCTATATTGTCATGGATACATTCAAATATTAAAAAGAAAACATTCTGTAAAATACTGTTGCTGTATATGCTCATTTACAATATATTGCAGCATATTCAATTACTATGAGGAGATTCTACAGTAGCTTTCATACACTACAGTAGCTAGAAATACTGCCCTACAGCCACAGTAGCTAACACACAGCAAGCAACATGTCTTTATAGCATTTCTGCTGTTTTGGCAACGTCATTTAACCACCTCAAAAGTAAATTAATAAGAACATTAAGGGCTGGCCTGGGTACTTCCCAGCCAGAGGGAAACTGCAGTCTGGAGCTCGTTACGGAAACACCAGGTTTCCCTGTGCCAGCTTGCACATAGAACAACAATAGATCTTTTCCAGACAGAGAACATGAATCATATGAAATATTTCACCTCGCAGAACAGCAGTATGTGTGCGTATACGATAGACAGAGAGAAAAAAAAGAGACTACTGTTTTACACACCACCTGAGTTTGCAGAGCAATACTGGCTAACACGGCATTGCTTTCAGCACATGCTGCCTGATTGCAATCAGCATAGAATAGTGTTTAGATTTCTTCACATATTCTGTGTGTGTGAGAGAGAGATAACGATAAAGAGAGAGAGAAAAGAGAGAGAGAGAGAGAGATTCTCAGGGTGCTGATCCATAAAATGTTCCCAAAGTTAACTCTGGCACAGTGCCTGTTGCCTCCTATTGTTCCGTCTTGCTTTAAGAGGACTTTCTCATTCTGTAAACCTAACCTTTCTAACTGCAGTTAAAGAGGCTTTTTCAAGTCATTTACAACAGGGAATCAAACCCGTTCCATTTCCCCGGTAACAGGTACAGAGGGCCGTCAAAAGGAGGTGGGGGAAAATGAGAAACCGTGACAATGAATTTCAGTATGAGGAATGGTGTGACTCTTCAGCACAGAGGCTCCTCCGGGACCGGTCTGACACGGGGAGGCAGTTTGGGGAGAGATACGGGCCCATCACAGCAGGAACCATAGTAAGCAGTCCAATCTACTGAAGTGCACCAATGTGTGTGTGTGTGTGTGTGTGTGTGTGTGTGTGTGTGTGTTTCAGTGTGAATGTGTGTATGCATATGCATGGGTGTAGGTGTGAGAAAGTGTGTGCATACACGTGTGTGTGTGTGTGTGTGCATGTACAGGTGTGTTTGAGTGTGTGCATTTGTGTGGGTGTATGTGTGTGTTTGTATGCACAGCATTATGTGTGGGTCTGTGTGTGTGTTTGTATGCACAGCATTATGTGTGGGTCTGTGTGTGTGTTTGTATGCACAGCATTATGTGTGGGTCTGTGTGTGTGTTTGTATGCACAGCATTATGTGTGGGTCTGTGTGTGTGTTTGTATGCACAGCATTATGTGTGGGTCTGTGTGTGTGTTTGTATGCACAGTATTATGTGTGTGTGTGTGTGTGTGTTTGTATGCACAGCATTATATGTGGGTGTATGTGTGTGTTTGTATGCACAGCATTATGTGTGGGTCTGTGTGTGTGTTTGTATGCACAGCATTATGTGTGGGTCTGTGTGTGTGTTTGTATGCACAGCATTATGTGTGGGTCTGTGTGTGTGTTTGTATGCACAGCATTATGTGTGGGTCTGTGTGTGTGTTTGTATGCACAGCATTATGTGTGTGTGTGTGTGTGTGTGTGTGTATGCACAGCATTATGTGTGTGTGTGTGTGTGTGTGTGTATTGTCTCTGTGTTATGTTGGGAGAGCAGAGCCGGTCCTCAGGCCCCACCTTGCTGGAGAAGACCTCGTTGTTCTCCTGCATGGTGAGCATGGCCTCTGAGATGCGCAGGGGGATGGAGTTAATGAGCACGTCCACGCTGGTCTCCCCCGCGAAGCGGCTCGTCACCTGCAGCAGGGCGTCTGCGGGAGAGAGGGAGGAGAGCAGTGTGAAGTGAAAACCACAGAAACGCGCACAACCGCCGTGACGCGCTGAACTACTTGATCCTGGCCACCAGCAGAACTCATTTTGAACAGTGTAGAACAGTGTTCTTCAATCCTGGCCACCAGCAGAACTCATTTTGAACAGTGTAGAACAGTGTTCTTCAATCCTGGCCACCAGCAGAACTCATTTTGAACAGTGTAGAACAGTGTTCTTCAATCCTGGCCACCAGCAGAACTCATTTTGAACAGTGTAGAACAGTGTTCTTCAATCCTGGCCACCAGCAGAACTCATTTTGAACAGTGTACAACAGTGTACTTCAATCCTGGCCACCAGCAGAACTCATTTTGAACAGTGTAGAACAGTGTTCTTCAATCCTGGCCACCAGCAGAACTCATTTTGAACAGTGGAGAACAGTGTTCTTCAATCCTGGCCACCAGCAGAACTCATTTTGAACAGTGTAGAACAGTGTTCTTCAATCCTGGCCACCAGCAGAACTCATTTTGAACAGTGTAGAACAGTGTTCTTCAATCCTGGCCACCAGCAGAACTCATTTTGAACAGTTCAGCACAGTGTTCCTCAATCCTGGCCACCAGTAGAACTCATTTTGAACGGTGTAGAACAGTGTTCTTCAATCCTGGCCACCAGCAGAACTCATTTTGAACAGTTTAGCACAGCAGACCCCAATCCTGGTACTGGACAGCCACAGGATCTGCTGGGCTCTGCTGTCAATCAACACTTGATCAGTTAAAGCAGCTGCTAATGCAGGTCACCTGGGGCCTTTTTCACAAAGCAGGATTACTGAGTTAGCTGGACTAGCTGAACTGCACTGAGTAAGACCCAGAAGCCTCCAAAATCTGGAACATGGACTGTAGTATTGAAGTAAATGTAGACATGTAGACTGTAGGACTGAAGTAAAAAGAGCTATTCCGGCTTTTACTGTGTGCAGTTCACTCTGCGATCCCGGTTTGTGGAGCAGGGCCCAGGTTTCTTGGGTCTGAATCATTGCTGGTCTTCGGATGATGAACAAAAGCCAGCACTCTGTGCCTCTCCGGGGCCGTAAATGAACAGCACGACCTGAGCCCAGGACCCAAGCTGCACTCACCGACCAGGTTCTGCCACTCTGTGTCCAGGTCGGCCTGGTTGGCCAGGCAGCCCTTCATCACGTTCCTGCAGTAGTTGGTGCAGGGCCTGACGGAGGCCATCATGCGGCAGTGTGGGCAATACATCAGCTTCATGATGGCCCGGACACACTCCGGACTGAGGGGGACCTGGGGAGCAGATTTAACAACGCGTTATTCACCTGGCCATCCCAATGGAGGCTTTCCCATGGAGTAACTGCACTCTCTGTTTCAGCCTGGCTCCACCTTCTACGCAATTTACAAAAAAATGCATTCTGCGGTTGGTAGAGTAGGTGTGCCTTCATTTGCATAAAGTATTCTTTAACCATACAGTGTTTCGTGTAGTATCCGTGAGAACTGGCTTTCCGGCGCTGAAGATGAGCCATTAACACTAAACTGACAAATTTGTGGTCGTTAACAATTTTCTGACTCAATATCTTGATTGACATCTATATGATGGAGAGGCCAGAGCAGACTGCAGAAAGCAATTGTCAAACATGATACGGCAGCAGAACACACTTTTCTGCTAGGTTTTATGCCAAAATTATATTATTTCATAAATGTTGTAATAATGACATGGATTCAAATGTTTCACTGTAAAGTAGGCATGCAAACATGATTACAGTTTAAAAGTGTGATCTGGAGTGTAATTACCCTCTAACCTGTTGAGTAAATGAGTCTATCTGAGGCCCCCTGTGGAGGCTTTCTCAACCCTCTAACTAAGCTGTAGACCTGCCATACTGTTCCAGACCTCTACACTTTTTTCATACGGGATGCTCAGATGATTACATTCGCTGAATTCATTACGGAAAATCAGCATGTGAACGTTATTAGCAAGATGGATGAAATCATTAAGGAAACTATTACGACTGAGAAATTAAGGACAGACATTAAAGTATCATTTAGGCTGAAAGTGATGGCGCGAGTACGATCTGGGCTGAGGGGAACCCGGTGAGCCGCAGCAAACAGCGGAGGATTAAACCGCGTTTCATCCTTTAGAGTTAAAGGGCCCCCGGCCACGGGGGGGGGGGGGGGACTGAGCAATTTTTAACCCTGATAATCGATCCTGCGGCAGAGTTCAACGGTTTTAAACAAAACCCCCAGATCATGAAATTCAAAGTGTCAGCTTCAAAGTATGCAGCGCCGTTCTCAGAAGTACAGAAAGGAAACGTCCACACCTCAGCTGTAATGCGATTTCACAGTTATGAAACCCAGTGTGCCCCGCACGCCGCAATTCATGTATCCCAGAAGGCCTTGGGTCGAGGTCATCACACTTACTGATGCAGAAACCGGTGTAAGCGTGGTTAATACCAATAAGCTGCTGTCCCCGATGGTTTCTGTCATATCCGCTCTTGTATAAACTGGTTGACTGCTGACCGAATTTCCCTGGATTTTCTCATTCTTAATCGTGTCAAATATTTGCTAGAGAGGCTTCGGCTTCCTTCTCTCCCAGTGCCTCTCAGATGTCGAGCCAATTTGGACAGATTATTTGCATTTCTTATATCAAATGCAACTGATCGGCATGAATTTCTGTTTTAACTATTACAAGATGAATCACATTCTGTTTTATGTGTGCGTGCATGGGCCCAGACCTGTTTCAAACAAATACCGTTTGTTGCCAAGTACAAGAAGTGAGCACACTCACAATATGTGCGTTTTGTCAGGGAGAAAAGCTGTGACAATTTAGAGACTAAAGATCAACATTAAATTATAATTCAGGCTGAAACTGGGAACTACTGAACTGAGAGACAATAAAAACACTTGCACTTTGTACAAATTACTGGTGAAGCGCTACTTTAAAACAATGAGTCGGTAGTCTGTTCCTGTCAGACAGTTTTGCCTCAAACTGAGAGCGGTCGAGAGTATAGGCGTGTCGAGGTTTGACTGATGGAAAAGTGAGGGTTTGTTGGACTCCTGCCCTGACTCAGGGGGTACTTCCCAGCTCCAGCACCATGGAGAGCAGCATGCCCAAAGCCCATCAGCCCTGGGGAAGGGCCTGACGGTGGAGACAGAGGTGGGCCTGCCAGATTATGCCCACACACGCTGACACACATAAACACGCCTGCACAAACACACTGGCATGCACACAAACACACGTTGTTAAACAGATGCAGACTGTGCAAACACAGAGCAGCTGCTCCCTGCGTTCCGTCATTACTCCTCATGTTTACAACAAACATCTTTATTCCTCAGCACCTTATTTTTATCCACTGTTGCGTCTATGCATATTAAGTTGTTTAAAGTGGTGTGTCCTCGCTGAAACATACATAACTAGCACCAGTCTTAACCTACAGGTACAGCCTCCCACTCCAGGACCCAGAACACTACACAGTAACCTGGAGAGCACAGGACCCTGAACACTACACAGTAACCTGGAGAACACAGGACCCTGAACACTACACAGTAACCTGGAGAACACAGAACCCTGAACTCTACGCAGTAACCTGGAGAACGCAGGACCCTGAACACTACACAGTAACCGGGAGAGCACAGGACCCTGAACACTACACAGTAACCTGGAGAACACAGGACCCTGAACACTACACAGTAACCTGGAGAACACAGAACCCTGAACACTACGCAGTAACCTGGAGAACGCAGGACCCTGAACACTACACAGTAACCTGGGGAACACAGGACCCTGAACACTACACAGTAACCTGGGGAACGCAGGACCCTGAACACTACACAGTAACTGGGAGAGCACAGGACCCTGAACACTACACAGTAACCTGGAGAACACAGGACCCTGAACACTACACAGTAACCTGGAGAACACAGAACCCTGAACACTACGCAGTAACCTGGAGAACGCAGGACCCTGAACACTACACAGTAACCTGGAGAACACAGGACCCTGAACACTACACAGTAACCTGGAGAACGCAGGACCCTGAACACTACACAGTAACCTGGGGAACACAGGACCCTGAACACTACACAGTAACCTGGGGAACACAGGACCCTGAACACTACACAGTAACCTGGAGAACACAGGACCCTGAACACTACACAGTAACCGGGAGAGCACAGGACCCTGAACACTACACAGTAACCGGGAGAGCACAGGACCCTGAACACTACACAGTAACCGGGAGAGCACTAGTTCCCCTCCTGAGCCTGTCTAAACAGCCCCATTTCCTGGACCCAGTGAGGCCCATCAGCTGGTGGGTCTCCGCAGGCCTGTACAGCAGACACTGGACAAACACAAATCTCACAGCTGCTTTCATCTGCAGTGCTAAATGCACGATGGTCTGGTTTAATGCCACAGCTTTAAGTCTGATGAGGCATTTACCATCTCTCTCACTCTCTCTCTCTCACGTACTCATGCACATATGGCGACACACAGGTACACCCACACACACACACACACACACACACACACAAACACACACGCACACGCACACGCACACGCACGCACACACACAAACACACACGCACACGCACACGCACGCACACACACAAACACACACACACACACACACACACACAGCGCCACTGCTCTCTGCCCAATGAGAGGCCAGCACAGTGATTCTCCAGCTCCCTTTCTCTCTGCGTCTGGACAGCAATTAACACTGCACCTCAATCATTAACCAACAAACACATCCCTGTTTGCCAAGCAATCTGAGGGCGAGCACTGTGAAATTACACGCTTTGGGAGACAAACAGATAGACACCCACTCCTTTATGCTTCAGAAGAAAAGTACATATTTTTACCTCCGTATTCACAAAATGTCACTGAGGGCTTCGTATTTCTTTAACGTGCGACAAGTCACCAATGCAATTTTCCACAAAGGGGAATATACTTAATATACTTCATTTGAGAAAAAACGAAATAAAAAAATAAAATCTAATCACAACATGATAATGCCATCACACTACATTGCAGCACACAAGTCAACAGGAAATATCTTGACATGAATCGCAGATCTATTTAACGGCTTGTAGTTGACAATGATATTTATTTCTTTATTTTGAAAATCAGCTTTGAGACCTCCTTTCAGAAAATTGGAGCTGACAATTTCAGCGAGCCTAGTCCCATTTTTTGACACATTGACAGTAATCTCTAAGAAGCTCCCTAAGAAGCTTTTAATTAGAATGTCAAACATGTCCAAACAATATTTTTGTATGTCATCAGTGAACGCATAACTGCTCAGACTGAAGACACTGGCCGTGTATTTATGAGGTTCTGTGACTACTGTTATGGTCCCTGACTAGGACCGTGCTGCACGCCATAACGAAGGCACTGTGAGGAAAGGTTTGTAAATAGTTGTTAAATAATTAAAAAGTATTTTGGAGCAAAAAGAGTGCAAGGCTTTCAATTCCTTTTTAATAATCAGTCAGCACCTCCTGAAGTCACTGGGTGAGTGCCTTAGTTTTCAGAAATCACCCCAGAATAGTCTTATAGACTCTGGAGTATGCTCCCCCCAGCTCCCATGCCTGCTATGTACACATTACATACATCACTGTGAGGCATTTAGCAGGCGTGATTATCCAGAGTGGGTTCAGCCCGGGGGCTGGTGGCCCTGCTTCCAGAGTGCTGGCCTGGCCACAGATCTGCAGATCGCTCTAATGGAAGCGGTGGATATTTTAAACGGACGGATTACGCCACATCAAAGCAGCAGAGCATCTGTGAGTCATCAGCTCCAAGCAGGCCGAGGGGAAGAGCCCACGAGGTTCCGTGTTTTATATAAGCCAGGATGTGTGTGTGTGTGTGTGTGTGTGTGTGTGTGTGTGTGTTTGTGCCTGTGTGTGTGTGCCTGTTTGTATGTGTGTGTATATGTGTGTTTGTGTGTGCCTGTTTGTGTGAGTGTGTGTGCGTGTGAGAGTGTGTGCGTGTGCCTGTGTGTATGTGTGTGTGTGTGTCTGTGTATGTGTGTGTGTGTATGAGTGTGTGTGTGTGTGTGTTTGTGCGTGGGTGTGAGAGGGTGAGTGTGTGTGTGTGTGTGTGTGTGTGTGTGTCTGTGTGTATGTGTGTGTGTGTGTGTCTGTGTGTATGTGTGTGGGTCTGTGTGTGAGTGTATGTGTATGTGTGTGTGTGTATGAGTGTGTGTGTGTGCGTGTTTGTGTGTGTGTGCGTGTGTGTGTGAGAGGGTGAGTGTGTGTGTGCCTGTGTGCATGTGTGTGGGTGTGCATGTGTGTAAGAGAGAGAGAGAGAGTGTGTGTCTTTCTGCTCTCCCAGGGTGCGGCGAACCCTCCAGCCAGTAAACCCAATGGGATCAGAAGGAGCACCAATCTGGCAACCAGCAGAGAGTGGGATTAAAACACCAGCCCGGCTGAACAGGACATCGCACGTGTGAGATCAGTGTGAGTGACCGTAGACACCTGTGCCCCGCACTGCCAGCTGCCCCGGGCCGAGTCTGGTGAGGTGTGAGGAGGCAGAAATGGCGCCCACGCGTCACCCTCATCGCGACTCCCTCTGTCACATCTGCCTCCATCTTCCCAGCAGCCCCCGCCACTGATTGGAGCCACGAAAGTGTGTGAGCCAATGAGAATGGACCTGATGCAATTAACAATCTTTTTTGATTGGTTCTGAGCCCGTTGCCCTGGCACACTGCAGGGGGCAGTAAATATTAATGCTACTGCTGCTACATCAGCCCTGATATCTGACCTCACCAGGCACAGTCACACTCGTCCACTACTCACATGCCTTCTTAACCCACCAGAGCAGGGCTGCCCAACCCTGCTCCTGGAAATCTACCATCTTGCAGGTATTCAGTTCAACTCTAACAAAGCCAGAGCTTGGTCAAATACAGATTTATTTGGGATTCAAATACTTTTATGAGTTCATCTGGTCTATTGGAGGGAACTGATGAAATACTCAAAGTGCAAACCACACCTGCTGGCCCTCTTGGCAGGCTCAATTCTACCAGGTGAGATCAAAAGAACATAGACATGTATTGGAATCCAACACACATTGGCATTCAATTGGCAAAAACAAAATAGCTCTCCCTCTCCACCTCAGCTGGTGTGTGGTGAGCGTTCTGGCGCAAATTGGCAGCTGTGCATCACCCAGGTGGGTGCTACACATTGTTGGTGCTTGAGGCGAGTTTCCTACTCATCTGTAAATATAAAATGTAATTATCTATCTAAATATGTATTTGACACAGGTCTAAACACAACTAGAGCAGCTAATTAGTAGTAGAATCGGTGCCAAATTAGAGTTGAAATGAAAACCTACAGGTTGGGCAGCCTTGCTTTATTGTGGCATACCGATATCTGTTCTAAGTACAGTACAGCCTTTTGTTTTTAAGTGGGGCAGCCTCTGGTCTACATTTGTTACAATACCAAGGTATAAAGGGATCACAAATGATCTCTCGGCTGTTTCGGGGTTTTTTTTTAATGATCGAGTGAAGCACTGCTATCACAAGAAAACTCTCCCATGCGGGGGTCCTGGTCCATTTTACAGGGGTAGAGCCAGGGCAGGCTAAGGGGCAAGGCCACACGTTTTCAGACTGGCTATGTCTGGGAGCCATGACGGCTCTGAATCAAGACAAAGGCCCGCACTCAGCAGTCTAAATTCACTGAGTCATCTGCATTGATCTTGGGTAATCTCAGTCAGTGTGACATCCTAGGAGGACTGGGGCTTGACAGACAGACAGAAGTGGGATTAACAAAATCCTGTAATACAGTACGAACCGCAAATGGTTTTAGGGCAGGAAAATAAACAGTGAACAAAGCACAGCAATTACGATAAAGTGGGTTTCGGAATATCTCCGCAAAGAGCCACTGCAGTCGAGCAAATGGGTTGATGGCCTTTTATGTGCTACTCCGGCGAGGGAACGCAGGGTATATAGCCACCCGAGGACAGTGGGAGAGTTATTAAACTCCCCTGATTCTGGGACCGGGCTGATTAGGCAGTGTACAGCGGCGCAGCGATCCGTGTTCAGAGGGATGAGGTGTAAACTGCATCCCACCGTGATTACCCGCTCGAGCGGAACATGAGTGAGTGAAATCCAGCGCTCACAGAGATTGTGTGAGCCTGCCGCAGCGCTCGTTTAGCGCTACGGGAACATGGCGGAGCGAAAGTGACTCACTGCAGACGGCTTTCTCCCTCCGAAACAAACGTTTTCGCCTTTTTCTCAGACCCCCTCTCCACCACCACCCACCCACCCCCCCCGTCTCCTCTCCCGTTCCCTGTGAAGGGACTTTCCTCCCCTCATCAGGTCTGTTTGTTTTGCCGCTGTTGTTCTCAGCGACATCGTTGTCAAGGGGGCGACATCGTAGGCGACCGGGGGAACGGGCAAGAACCTATTTTCGCCTCTACACGGAAAGTATGAGTTTCCCTGAGCCCTTTGGGCTGGCTGACGCCCCTGCTAAAAAAGAGCAACGTTGCACACGGCCTAGTTTTTTTTTGTACTTTTTTTTTGCCACATAATTTAACTGGCCTGGGAAACAGGAGTTGTGGTGCAGGACACAGGAAAGCGGTGTAGGGAGAGCCATGAAGGGGAGGCTTTGGGGTGGGGTGTTAATACACCGCTCTCAGGCACACAACTGGCCTGCCTTTGCATTATTCAGGCGCCCAGCTGCAGCTGTAACGCAGGGCCAATGGCGGGGCCCGCAGATCTACATAAGCCGCTGCCTGTTTGCACAGCTTGACTGTTACAGGCGTAGCCGAGGTTAACTGCCTCTCCGTAAGGGCCGCAACAGCGCCACCTCAACCGCCGGACCGTCAGCCCCCACCAAGGCCCAATCGCCCACTCACAATTTCCACTTCACTCTTCATTCGTGTTTCACACCTTCATCCTCGGTGCGTTCCCCCCCTCCTCCTCCGCAACGACCCGCATCCTGTTCGCTTTGCCGCTTAAGACACCGAAACCTCCCCCCCCCCCCGGAGGGGGGATTTAAAAGGAAAAACAGTGTTTAAACAAAGATTACCCGGGTCTGTTGACAGCATTAGCCGTTCCCCTCCCTCAGCCTCCAAGACGGCGCGTGCGGGGCCTGCAAACGCGCGGCGCACAGCGAGAGCGCTCAGTCATCCGCTGATTAACAGGCAGCGGCCTCGCCGTCGGGCGCAGGCGGAGCGGCAACAAAGACGGAAAAATCCGCATCCTTTCTCCCCGCTGCGACAATAGCGGTACGGGGCGAAGGAGACGGCAAGCGATGCGCTTTGTACGGCGCTTCAAAAGGTTTCACGTCGTAAGGGGAGGGGTAAATTCCGCGCTGGGTAACCATGCCGCGTAACGCAGCCAGTTTAAAGGCGAGCTGTAATTTCAATTCTGTGCCTTATGGACCCCCCCCCGTTGTGCCAATCAGACACGGAGTAGGTCGTTCACGGCACGTGGAGGTATCTGAAGATGGGGAAGGGGGGATGGGGTGGAAGAGTCCCGCAGAGCAGGTAGAAGCGAAGGGAGGAGAGAAAGAGAGAGGGAGAGGGGGGGGGTTGGATGAGTGGGGGGATGTTTAGAGTTTGATACAGGAGTGGTTAAAGTGGAGGGCTTTAGTACCTCCTTCCTCATAAAGAATCTACGTCACCCCCCTGCTGTTCCATATCAAAGCTGTAGGTGTGTTACAGCATCCAGCAGACTGTGCCTTTCAACACGCCCAGCTGAGACAGGTACCCACAGTGTCACACAGTTTCAGGCATTATTAAGCACATCTGGTGTCATACTGTACAAGGCGTCTAGCCTGGACCCCAAATAATAATGAGGTACAGTCATACTGTATTTAAATGCTCAGAAACAAAAACTTTTATGACGTTTCCAATAATACTAGGGGGTCGTGACTTCTATCAGCTGCAGAAATATATGTTTTTCCACTGAGCATCAGTAGCACAGTAATGACATTTCCAGGTCCTTAAGGTTAACACATGCAAGACAAGATGGTAGGATGTCACACGCCTGCATAAACACACTTGCACACGTGTGAACCTGCATGCAGGCACACCAATGCTCACCAAGGCACTCAATTAGGCTGCGGCTTCCTCGATTGGTCACGCGATACACAACCAAAGCCTTAACAGATGTGAGACTCCACAGGTCCACCCTGGGCCGGTCAGATTTCACCAGGATACCGAGACCCAGGGGTAAAACACAGCCCCACCCAGCCCACCCCCCTGTACCACTCCAACAAACGAGAGCAGGTACCGAGACCCCGGGGTAAAACACAGCCCCTCACGCCCCACCCCCCTGTACCACTCCAACAAACGAGAGCAGGTACCACGGCTCTTTACTCTGACCTTCACCGCTACAGCACGCTACAGCACGCTGCGGCGCGGGGGAAGGGATCCCGGGTATAAATGGGAGATTAATTGCGGCGCTGGAGCTCTGCGGAGCTCCGCGCCGGCTCTCTCCCCCTCGCGCCTGTCGTGTGACAGCCGCAGCCCGTCCCCCAGGGAGACGGCGGGGACCCCCCACTCCTCCGCACGGCGGAGAGAGGAACGGCAGGGTGACCTTGAGGCAAAGTCGTTTTCACATGCGGGCGGTCCCCGTCTGTGCGTCCTCTCCCTTCATCCTTCCCCCCGCCTCGCTTAGCAACGCCGACCGACAGCTTCAGCGCTGAAGCCAGGGGAGAGAGCAGCTTCAGCCGTCTCTGAGTGCGCTTTCCACGCGTCTCACAGTTAGCATGCACCCTTAGCGTGGTTCTCTACCACTGGACCTTACCACAGATTGTGGGTCCATATCCTCAGTGAGGTACTTACAGTGTACTTACAGTGCACTTAAGGTACATTTAACCCGTGATTCAAAATGTACATGTGGATTGTTGACTTTGAGAATTGGATTGTATATTTACCCTGCTGAAAAAAACACCTCCAGCTAGGTTTTGAAACAGCTGGTAGGCGGTTGACCAGTTCAGACCAGCTCCGAGCTCAACAAGGTTTGACCGGCTCAAGCTCTGTGTGGAAACAGCTGGTAGCTGGTCATTTCAAGCTGGTCATAGCTACATTTTATGGCAGGATAAGACGGCTTTTATGATATCATAATTATCCCCAGCCTCTAGGGTTTAGTAGAAGCAGTTCATATGTTAGCATAGCGCTGTTACATTAGCCTGAACGGCAATGCCAATATCAGTTCTGTTAGACAAATCAGCTGAGTATTTTTAAAGCTTCTAAACACACGATCAGTTTCATCAGAGATGGCAGCAGCAGGCGCTAAAAGGTCCCAGCGACACTGGGTAAAAAGCTGCACTAATTGCCAACATATTTCCATTCCTCCTCTCTGACTAACAAGTCCCTCCCTTCAAAGCCAAAAATCATGAAATATGCAGAGGACAGGAGAAAATGAAGACAGCTGCTGGCTCCATTCCTCTAAACGAGCGCAGAACGGCAGTTTGAGCACATTTGAAAGAGGGAGAGTGTGAGGGAGAGGGATTGAGAAACGGGCGAAAGAGAGAAAGAGAGGGAGGAGGAGAAGAGGATTTATGGTAATTTGGCAGGTCCCGGGGGGGGGCGCGGAACAGGACGTTCTGCCGAAATGCCAGGGTAACGCACCTCCCCAATATGTTGCCCTTTTCTCTGCCAATGGAGATCTATAGTATTTGTTGAATTGACTCATCCCATGGTTCCTAGCACTGGAATCCGGGGAAGGATTTTGAGGGCGCGCAAAGTCGGGACAGAGCACAGCTCATTACAAGAAGACACTGCATACACGTGCACATACATGCCTGCCTTCTTGTACCCAAATAATTTGAACAAGCTCCTTTATTGTATTCGGCTATGCCTGCCAACTTGATAATTTGGCACCGATATAAAGATAATAAATCAAACTGAGCCAGACAGGTTTAGCACCTATATAAAATATGAAGACTTATTTATGGATATCGCACACAGACAAGCCAATAAAAGCCCAATCTCTCTGTATCACTCGCCAAGATGTTAATTCTCCTCGTCGGACTCCCTGGGTCTGTCACACGCGGTCACTGAAGCACAACACATTCATGTTAAAAATACATCTGATTGGAAAAACAAAGGCTGATTCCTTCCAATTAGCTTTTTCTCCCCACTGCTGAATATTATCACCGCAGAAGAAAGTGGATTGATATTGTGTTGTGAGCCAACTGACAAAAGAGATATATTTGATTCTGGGAGAACATATACTGAAGAAGGCCGGAAGAAACCAAGAGAGAGAAAGAGGAGAAAGAGAGAGGAGCCGTTGGGCCCTTGAGCAAGGCCCTTAACCCTGCATTGCTCCAGGGGAGGACTGTCTCCTGCTTAGTCTAATCAACTGTACGTCGCTCTGGATAAGACATTAATTGGGGCAACATGGCTCAGGCAGTAAGAGCAGTCGTCTGGCAGTCGGAGGGTTGCCAGTTCGATCCCCCGCCCGGGCTGTGTCGAAGTGTCCCTGAGCAAGACACCTAACCTCCAAATGCTCTTGACAAGCTGGTCGGTGCCTTCCATGGCAACCAATCGCCGTTGGTGTGTGAGTGTGTGTATGAATGGGTAAACAGGAAGCATCAATTGTACTGCGCTTTGGATAAAGGCGCTATATAGAATTTTTTTTTTTAATTAATTTATGTAATGTAATGAGCATGAACAGTCGCAGTTTCTTCTCTGAAAAGCCAACCTGAGACACTGTTACTTTCATTGGGTTTTTAAACAGAAACCAACAGCAACCAGAAATGCAGGACTGCCTTCCATTTGTAAAGTTACAGGCAGTTAAGTAAATACCCTTGAGTTCTTGGACTGAACCCCCCCCCCCCGCCCCTAACAAAATAAATGGCAATACAGAAAGCCAGGGATGGACAGAGTTGGGGGTCAATTCCATTTTAGTTCGGCAATTGAAATGCAACCTTTTCTTTTCCAAGTCCTCACATGAAATTTTTTTCATAACGGGGAATGAATTATAAACGCTTTGTTGAATCAAGGGAACCGAAATGGAATTGACCCGAGCGCTAGCCTCCTCTGGCCGATAGCTTTGTGTAGCTCTGCCCGGCTGCCTGGCCAAGGAGAGACGACCCAGCCAGCTGAATAGGACATCCGTAACTATTCATTGTGCAGAACTGGACAGAACCTCTGTGTTCCGCAGTGAAGGAGCCCACTGCAGTACTTTCTGTTCTATTAAAATGGAATGATGAGAACATAAGAACACACAATGGACAGAACAGGCCATACGGTCCTCCTGTGACCCAAGTATAACCTCGGTTATATATAAAAAATGCTGCATTCTTTCACCAACAAACAAAAAACTGCCATCCAGTTTTAAAGAGTAAAAAGGTTATGGATATCCTATTCTTCTCTCCAAGCTCCAAGGCCAAGCTAGCTGGGTAACCTGGGTCAAATAAGTGTTTTAGATTCAAATACTTTTTCTACGCTTCACACTTTGGCTTCTCTGGTGTATTGGAACATATGGAATACTATGAAATAAGTGCAAACCCCACCTTCCGGTCCCCTTGCTCGGCTCAATTGCACCAAGAAAGATTAATGAAACACATAAAAGTATTTGAATAAAAAACAATTATGTATTTGACCCAGGTCTGCAAGCTACACTGGCTAGTGGCAGTGAGAGCTAAGGTGGACACAGCCCACAAGGCCCTGCTACGACTCAGTTCTAACCCACAAGGCCCAGCTAGGACTCCGTTATAACCCACAAGGCCCTGCTATGACTCAGTTATAACCCACAAGGCCCTGCTAGGACTCAGTTATCACCCACAAGGCCCTGCTACGACTCAGTTATCACCCACAAGGCCCTGCTACGACTCAGTTATAGCCCACAAGGCCCAGCTAGGACTCCGTTACCACCCACAGACACCAGCCCTCCCGCCCCTGGCCGTACCTGGGAGACCTTGCGCACCACCTCGCCGGCCACGGTCAGGCCCTGGACGAAGGAGCGGGCGGCGATGATGGCGCGGCTGGCCTTGAGCTTCAGGTCGCGGGGCACGTCGCCGAAGGGCCGCAGGGTCTCGGCCTGCTTGGCCACGCACTCCAGGTACTCGTCGCCGATGACGTACTGCGGGTGGGAGGCCTTGAAGGCCCTCTCCAGCAGCCGCGCCCACAGGTCGTTGAAGGTCTCCTCCAGGTTGACGCTGGCGCCGCGCTGGTAGCGCCGCAGCTCCCCGTACAGGTCCTGGAAGATGTGCGCGTTCTGGGAGTACAGCGACCCGTAGACGGACAGGAAGGACTGCACCGAGCGCTCCGAGCCGTTCAGCAGCTCCAGGAAATAGCCTGCGGGGAAACGGGGGGGGAAAGAAAAGAAAAATCAACTCCATGCGGGGCTCGATGGCGCTCGCTTCAGTTTTGGAGCATTTACTACTGAAAACCTATGTGTGCTAACAGGACATAGCCTGTGGATTAAATAAACAAAAACTTGACGCTCTCAGAAATAAAGGTACGGAAAGTGCCTGAAACGGTACAAATGTTTGTCGCTGGGGGAGTACCCTATAGATACAGTATTTACGTATCTCTTTGCCAGAAAGATGTAGCGCACAAAGAGAACATTATTGCACACACACACATACACGCAGACAACCACACACACACACACACACAGGTTAAAACAGGTTTTTCTGTCATAAGTGTACTCAGTGGCTGACTCTCCACTGTGGCCACACCCCTTATTACATCATAATAACAGTGGTATAAGGCCTCCATCACACTTCGTGGTAACCACGACCACCAGAGCCAATGGGAAGGGCAGTGGAGACCTGGGTCTGTTCAGCTCCCAGACTGGACGCCTCCTGCTCTGTGCGTGCCATGTGACTGCTGAGAGACAGCTGGATTATGCCTCTCCAGGAAAGTATGGCTTGCATAACAAGATCTATTATTATATGATCTCTGCCTCCTCCTATGTTCACATTAAGTGTCCGGGGCCATGGCTGTCATTATAGTCTGACCATCCCCATTGAGTACATGCAGTCAACACAAGCGATAATTAACATTTCAGTTCAACACACACCCTCAAGTCATACACATACAGTATGAGGTGACACTTCTGAAAGCCGCTGGCTATTGACGATACAGAATGCAGTGGACTACAAGCAGACTATAATGACAGCCATGGCCCCGGACACTTAATGTGAACATAGGAGGACAACAACACATGAAGCCATTGTGTTTGTGGCCTTCAGGTCTGTCTGGAGAAGCGGTCATGTCTGCCTTTTACACAATTCCCTGCATCAGCGGCCGTGTCTCACCAGAAGTGACCGCTGTCTCGCTTTTCAGCCATTCCTTTTCCAAGTCACCTCTAATGTTTTCGCAAAGAAGAAGGAAGTGTAAGATGCTTTGTCAGAAGAGAAATTCATGAAACCAAATCCAGTCACAAGAAGCGGGCAACATATATTTCATAAAGTGGTGATTCATCCGCAGTGACACCACTCCTCTCTCATCCACAGCGGTTTTGCCGTGAAAAGACCTCGCTCCGTGCCACTGCTTTAAACACAGCTGCACATTTTTCCCTGATGACTGCATTTCTCTTCTCTTTTTTTTTTTTTTTGGGTAGATTCAAGACGCAATAAGCAAATGGAAAAGAAACCTCTTACAAAACACATCACGAGTTTTTAAATAAAAAAAGAGGAAGAAGGACACCGCAATGACACACACACACACACAGCCACACAACTCCCAGACCGCAATGACAGACACACAAACACAACCGCACACCCACACACCACAGTGACACACACACACACACACACACACACACACAGCAGGGGATTTTGGTACAAATGCTGCCAGCACGCAAAGAAAGACAAAACAGATCACACAGAAATTAGTCATGACATATAACCAGACGAGACCCAGCACTCAACCGGCCAATTACTCTTCACCCCGTTCCCTAACACACTCCAGTGACGTTCACACACCGTCCGAGAATAGCCCAGTATCCTCGGTGCTTCACATTCTTTCTTTACGAACACCTAATTTCCTCTGTCTCTGTCTCGCTCTCTCCCACTCCCTGCACACCACTCCACCTCCCCCTCTCTTAAGTAACGGAGGTCGGCCTCCCCTCTTTCCTCCCCGTACTCTCCATCCCTCACGGCACGGACGGGGGGATGCGAGGGCGCTATTCGCAGCAGGGCTCGGCACTGGAAATTGGATTAGGCGATTCCCAGCGCTGCATGCTGCCAGACACAGTGACACAAATCTAACATGAGCTGCACTGCACTGTAATAGCCCCGTGTTAGATGTACGGCACCCAGTGTTGAGCCCAGTGCTTGGCCATGCTCAGAAAATGGCCGACGCGGCATTGCGAGTTCATGCCTTTCCAATACCAGTCACAGAAACCCCCCTAGAAACACCCAGACGGTGAATTGTCAGACAAACACTGGGATTGTCTTGGTCCTTATGACAGGAGAATTAATCAAATCTACCTGTCCACTGCATACTGTCCGGCTTCGCTGAGTGTTCCCAAGAAAAACGTCTCCATTTCCCACTATGTCTTACTCTCATGGACTACTGTGGAGATCTGGCATCAAAGCTGAGGACTGGGCATCAAACCAGAATATGAGTTCACTTCCGGTGATCAGGCACAGATTCTTAAACCTTCAGCAAGGTATTTTAACTTTAACTGCTCCAGTACATACTCAGTTGTAAAAACACCTCAAATAAACCCAGGTAGCACACGATGATATGGCAATTTTCTTTTAAAATGGTACAACAAGGAAGTGAGAAGTGGGGTTAAATGATAACAATTCTGGTACACTTTAACAGCTTAAATTTATGCTTAGCACCTCAAAACCACAACTTCACAGCTCCAGTGTAAATAGGTCTAGATCACACTTCCAGGAAAACATTGCAAGGAGGTGTTTGCAACCTGATAAAATCGTGAGAGTACGTCTTCACAACTTTCTACAACCAAAATTATTTAAAAACATCACCTGGCTTGCTTGTAAGGCCTTGTAAGTCAAACAATAACTACGCCAGCCATTGGTCGAGTTATGTGGATTGGAAATGGCTAGAAACCAGGACCTCTGAGGCCTTCTGCAGGCTGTCCGCGAGGGAGAGGGGAACATACGACATAGGCCATAGACTGGAAGTCAACAGACCAGGGTCAAGTACGTACACTATTTTGTACTCAGATACTTGTCTGTGCTTCACTGAGCTTGTCTGGTGTATTGGAACCTATGAAATTACAAAAAGTGCAAACCCTGCTGAAAAAACAGCTCAAGCTAGTTTTGGATCAGCTGGTAGCCGGTTGACCAGTTCAGTCGCGCACCATACGTAAGATGGTTTGACCAGCTGAAGCTATTTTTTCTGGTAGCTGGTCATTTCAAGATGGTCATAGCTGGATTTTTGGAGGTCCTCTTTTGTTGGCTCAATTGCACCAGGCAAGATCAATGGAGCACAGAAAAGCATTTGAATCCAAGGTCACCCAGGTCTGGTCTTTACACACTGGGTAAAATGTTAATGAATTTCTGTGTACTGAAAATCCACAGCAGTGGAAACAGCGGCGGGTAAAAGCAGACAGAGTCAGGCACTGAGTGCGGACAGGGTGAGACTTAAAATTTCTCGACACAGCGCTCTGCTGTCTAAGATCTCTGCCACTATTTGAATGTCAAGACGGCGCGTGTGAAGCAACTGACGTCTTCGACGGGGGCGGGTTTCTGACAGCCGAAGCCTTGTCTTCCTGAAAGCAGCAAGCGTCACTAGGCAACGTAGCGCTGCAAAACCTCATCACATCAAACAAAGAGCCTGATTCTGTGTCAATAGCTGACCTCTGATTCATCATCTGCTAAACCAAAAATACTGTGACTGGACGACACTTGCAGCAGATGACTGTGTTGCTTGGATTACTACATTTCAAACAGAAGATGGAAATGAAGATCTGTTACCATTTGCCATTTAAGACCCGCAGATAGCCGGACTTCGGATAGAAAATGCCAGGTTTTTTCCACAGCCCTTACCACAGACGTGCTTTTCACTTCGGGAAACTTATAGGCCTACATACACAAAAAGAAAACACTCACGCTTACAAATGCTTAACGCCCCAGAGTGTGTAGGCTGAGGAGGAAGAGAGAAGGCGAGAGAGAGAGACAAATCTGTTCATAGCATAGTAAACCCATGGTCCTATCCATGAAAAAAACCAAGATTCAATTTAAGGAAGGCTGACTTTCGAACCTTGAAAAGGGATCTATAAACAAAAGACAGCCAGCTTGGTCACAGACATGGTTTGGCAGTGGCGAGGCACAGAAGGGCTAGCTGTGGAATCCCCGCCCCCCCCATACCCATCCCCTCCATGTAGACGGGACCAGATCTGGTGTCTACGTAGAGGAGGGCAGGTACAGAATCAAAACAATGGTAGGACTGCTGTGACCAGTGGCTGCCGCAAGACTGGATTGACCCCGGATGTTTTCCAGGTAAAAATTCCAATACTCTCTCCTTGCCAGCACTCCTGTTCAGTGTATGTCCTGTATCTGAAAGACCAACAAGTCTCACTGCATCATGTTACATCACATTACAATTTAAAACAGGTGGGGCCCTTCCCTGGCCACCCTGAGGGAAGGGCACCTTTAGTACCAGGACAAGGTAAACAGCTGATTGTGAGAGGTCTACTCCAGAGCCTGGAGTTGTGACAGGGGTGTGTCACAAGAAAAAATGTATCCTCCATTTCTCCACTTGTCTCCTCTCCCCATACTTCTGGATAGGAGATGAGGTGGTAGTGGAGAAAAGGAGCGCTGGTGTAAAATCCAGCTATGGCCGGCGTGAAATTGCCAGACACCAGCTGTTTCAAAAACATGAGCTGGTCAAACCGCATTCAGTATGGAGCTGGTCTGAACTGGTCGACCAGCTACCAGATGTTTCAACCCTGAGCTTCAGCTTCTTTTTTCTTCGCGGAGTGGCCATCTCCCCTCATACCGCCGTCCGGCGACAGCTCCTGGCTGAAGGCCAAGCTGAGAGACAGCCGGCTACCATCTCGCAAAATCAATGACAGGGGAAAAAAAACACCAACACACACGGAGGTACGCCGGCTGACTAATCTACTGACAGCGCAGGAGTCCTGCCAAGACACACTGAGAACAGCACAGACTGACTGAAATCTACTGACAGCGCAGGAGTCCTGCCAAGACACACTGAGAACAGCACAGACTGACTGAAATCTACTGACAGCGCAGGAGTCCTGCCAAGACACACCGAGAACAGCACAGACTGACTGAAATCTACTGACAGCGCAGGAGTCCTGCCAAGACACACTGAGAACAGCACAGACTGACTGAAATCTACTGACAGTGCAGGAGTCCTGCCAAGACACACTGAGAACAGCACAGACTGACTGAAATCTACTGACAGTGCAGGAGTCCTGCCAAAACACACTGAGAACAGCACAGACTGACTGAAATCTACTGACAGCGCAGGAGTCCTGCCAAGACACACTGAGAACAGCACAGACTGACTGAAATCTACTGACAGCGCAGGAGTCCTGCCAAGACACACTGAGAACAGCACAGACTGACTGAAATCTACTGACAGCGCAGGAGTCCTGCCAAGACACACTGAGAACAGCACAGACTGGCTGAAATCTACTGACAGCGCAGGAGTCCTGCCAAGACACACTGAGAACAGCACAGACTGACTGAAATCTACTGAGGAATTCTCCTGAGACACACGTAACAGTACAGACGGAAGTACAGACTGAATAACTACACTGCAAACTGTCTCATTACAAAACTAAAACAATTGTTAAGACAGAGTCCTGCCAAAACGCACTGAGAACACCAGACAAACTGCGATGTACAGGCAGGAGTTTAAGCCCTGTATGTGCCCTCCTAAAGAGAAAGCATTAGTCTCAATTCACCCCAGTGGACCTGCACTCTAATAAAAACTACTACAGCAAGAGCCATCTTTCTAACAGCCATTATTTTTAAAAGTTTTAAAAAATAATGATTGCACAATATTGTCTTTTTGCCTTGATGGGAAGGCATTTAATGTGATTCACCGCTCGGTTTATAACTCTCATAAAAGCCGCGCTCTGGTGTCTTAGCACTTTGTCGCCCCCCCCCATCCGACACCCCCACCCCCACCCCCCCACCCCTGGGTCTCATTAAAATCTCACTCTGCATTATTGTCCCCAATGCAAGTAACATCCTCGAAAGCGTATGAAATATTGAGGGATTTGTTACAGACTTAGCTAGCCAATTAATGGACATCGTGGCTGTTTCCAATTTCAACGATGAGCAATGCCACTGGTCGAGACGTGGCTATCCCCCGGTGAGAGCTAATCAAATGAAACATTGCCCTAGAGTATGACCTCCCGGTGACCCACAAGAGCCGTTCTCACTGGCCACAGCGGAGTTGAGACAGCGGACGTGGAGCGCTGCTGACTCAAACCTTGTTCTAAAGTTGAGCCCGGGGTGGCAGGACCGCACACCGGGAGGAGAAGCGGCAGGCTGGAGCAGGGAGCGCTCTGCCCCTGTCTGAGATCTGAGGGCTGGGCTCCGCGGCGTGGCATGTTCCTGCTAGCGGCTCGCAGCAGTGCTCTGTGGATGCTGAGGTGCAGGGGCAGGTCACCTCTGCCGCACGGGTTTATGACACATAAAAGACTTGACAAGAGCTGCCAGCGACACACACACAGTAAAGCACACACACAGGCTGCTCAATCCGTAAAAGATGAGTGAGCACCACATTCTCAAATTGAATCCGGCCCATGCCAGTGTCACCTGCAGCCAGCAGCCCTACAGGGGAGGTGCATGATTGGCTTTGCACCACCCAAGGGATGGGAGGGATTCAGTCCGCAGGGACAGCGGCGTGCATTGCTCGAGCGACCCCTGGTGGCTGTCCAAGCACCTGTGGCTTGCTCTCGGCACACGTGTGACTGGGTCTCCTCCGCTCCCGCTCTGAACATGTGGCTTGTGACTTTAATGTGAAAAGAAGCAGTTGGTACCACGTGTTTCGGCGCAGAACCATGGGTTCTGTCTCTAGCTGGCAGCAGAGGGTGGACATGAACACAGTCATTCCATTCAATTCAGTGGTATTTCAGTGACAAATTCATAAAACCACTGCAAACCAGTGCAAACACACACATCCAGCCACCCTCACTTTAAGGAGACAACAAATTAGTGAGGGAGTGACAGGCAAAGAATATGAGAGGAAGAGAGAACAAGAAAAAGAGATGGATGGAGATGCTCTGGCAATACCGATGCATTTTGTTAGGCAGTAAAACAAACAGAAATTTAAAATATGCATTCATTTCGGCAACATGAGTCAAAGTGAAACAAAACAAGGGAGGAAGCGAAAATGAAAGATATATAAAAAGAGAGAGAGAGAGAAAGGGAAGGAAAGGGAGAGAGTGAACGATGGATAGGGAGCAGTGAAAAGCAGAGGGGGGAGGCGGCAGCTCTAACCGAATTCCCCTCACATACGCAGACGCCCCCCCCAACGCCCTGCTCTGGCTGAGTGATGGGCAGCCATGATGGCATTAACGGCACGCTAGCAGAACCGGCTACGCTGTTCATTAGCACCCACACCGAGACACAGGAGGAGAGAGAGAGAGACAGAAAGAGAGAGAGCGAGAGGAAGAGAAGGGGGCGGTGGAGGGTGGTGATGCGGGAACAGAAACCCTTTTCACACACGCTTTCTCCCGAAATGTTGCGAAACTTCACCGTGCAGGGGTCAGATGTGAACGAGATGAGATTTGTATTGTATCAACGTATCTGACAGCCGCGTCACGTGCAGACAACTATTACTGGCGCTGTCATGTGTGAATGCAATACGCCCATTATGATAAAGGATAGCTGTTGCTTGTGAACGAGAGAAGCCACTAGTGTTGCCGGGAAAAATGAATACGGCAACGTTCTGCATCCCACGAGTGAAAACGTGTAGAGACAGAGACGGAGAGAAAGAGAGATGGAGAGGACGAGGCACTGGAGACTGATGACGAGGGAAGAGAGAGAGGGATGAAGAGAAGAAGAAATGGAGGGAGAGCATGTGGTGGGAGGAAAGAGAGAGGCGGTGGATCAAAGCAGTGCTCAAAGAGAAGGAAGAGAAGACGGGACAAGAGATTGAGAAACTGTGTGTGAGAGAGAGATAGAGAGGGAGAGAAATATGCATGTGTGTAAGAGAGAGGCAGGGGGAGAGAGAGAGAGAGAGAGAGAGAAAGAGTATGTGTGTGAGAGGCAGGGGAGAGAGAGAGAGAGAGAGAGAGAGAGAGTATGTGTGTGAGAGAGGCAGGGGGGAGAGAGAGAGAGAGTATGTGTGTGTGTGAGAGAGGCAGGGGAGAGAGAGAGAGAGAGAGAGAGAGAGAGAGAGAATGAGTATGTGTGTGAGAGAGGCAGGGGGGGAGAGAGAGAGAGAGAAAGAGAAAGAGTATGCGTGTGAGAGAGAGGCAGGGGGGAGAGAGAGAGAGAGAGTATGTGTGTGAGAGAGGCAGGGGGGAGAGAGAGAGAGAGAGAGAGTATGTGTGTGAGAGGCAGGGGGGAGAGAGAGAGAGAGAGTATGTGTGTGAGAGAGGCAGGGGGGAGAGAGAGAGAGAGAGTATGTGTGTGAGAGAGGCAGGGGAGAGAGAGAGAGAGAGAGTATGTGTGTGAGAGAGATGAGAGTGTGTGTGCGTGACAGAGTATGGAGTATGGAGGAAGGCAGGCTCAGGAGACGGAGGGAGAGAGATATAGAGAGATGGAGAGAGAGGGGGAGAGGGAGAGAGATAGAGAGAGGGATTGAGAGGTAGAGAGGGAGAGAGTGATAGAGAGGGAGAGAGTGATAGAGAGAGAGAGGGGTCGCCTCAGCGCTGATGTCGGTGGAGATCTGATTCCCGCAAATTTTGTTTGTCCATGCTGAGAACAGGCGCTGATCCAGTTAGCGGCGTGCTCAGCGGCTCTGAGCGGGGGGGGCTCTGAGCGGGGGGCCGGAGCAGCGGAGGGCGGTGAGAGCTCGCTGACACAAGGCCTTCCCTCGCCGTCTCCGCGTCCCCCGCGCCGCGGCTGCCAGAACGCCACAGACGGCCTCCTCCCTCTCTCACACCTCCCATTGTTGTCGCCCTGGCGCACTTCCGCTCCAACGTCAACGTCACCGAGGGAACCACGGCTTCAGGAAAACAACCTCATCGAATGCCACGCCACAGGACGACCTGTAGCGTAGTGGTTAAGGTACATGACCGGGACCCGTAAGGTCGGTGGTTCAATCCCCGGTGTAGCCACAATAAGAGCCGCGCAGCCACTGGGCCCTCGAGCAAGGCCCTTATCCGTGCATTGCTCCAGGGGAGGACTGTCACCTGCTTAGTCTAATCAACTGGACGTCGCTCTGGATAAGAGCGCCTGCCAAATACCATTAATGTAATGTCATTTCAATGCTCAAAACAAGAAACTTTGAGTCAAAAGCTAAATACAACATGACTATGTACAGTATTTGACAGTGTAAGACAATGATTTGGTATAAATCAGGAATGTGCAGTTCCGATCCTGGAGGGCCGGTGTCTAGGCCTATGCAGGTTTCTGTTTCCCCCAATCACCCAGGCCCAATCGGCTAACTGTCCCTGTGCACCAATTTGGGTTCACTTGTAGATTAGACCGTAGCAAAACATTTTACTTTGGGAGGCAAGTGGAGACCTCAGCTGTCAATCATGAGCTTATGAATAACTGGAGCTAAAATGTGAAATCAGGCATGTGATTTAGCTGATTAACATCATCTAACACGGATCATAGGCCTGACTGTCCCTCCCTGCTCTGGAGAGCTTTATTGAGGTGGAGCCACCAGCATGAGTCCGAAGATTTTTACACATCATACACAGACAGTGCTACAGAAACTTCAAATCCCTTTGAGATAACAGTGTCTGGCAGTGGCTACATTACTGCACCTCAGACGCTTTGGTTTTTAATGGCAGGAGGAACGTGATTGGCTAGCCAACTGGGCTTGCCATTGCAAGGTTACCCTTGAGTGAGCCACTTAACCCGAATTCCTTCAGGATACATCCAGTTGCATAAACAGATTGTAAGGAATGCAAGCTGTGTAAAAAAAAAAAATGTCAAAAATGTACCCCGGAGCAAGAAACCTCAATTACCTGCAGTGAAAAATGCATCTACCTCCTCACACAGGTAAGAGAAGGTGTCACAATGTTTACAGTCACCAGGGCAACAGTGCCTGCTGAGAGACTGATGATAGAATATAATGCAGGTATTGAAAAAAAGGAGCAATCCTTTGCCAAGAGCAACAATTACCACAGAAACAAGCACTCTGGTAATGATAGTAGTGGAAGGTGTGTTTAAGATGAGTATACTGTAGATATTGACATGGTCTTTATGTGAATCTCTCTGTCTGTGTACCCACCCTCTTTATCGCACTTTTCACTGTAGTGAGTGGAGCTTCATTTTAAGGGGGAGACTGTTGCCCCCGTCTCGGCAGTGCAGTACAAGCAGGCCTGGGAAGACTGCAGGCGGCTGTCCGTCAGCCTAAAGCACCGCCTGAGGGGTCAGAGTTCAAGCTAGAGTGACCTCATAAGACCACGCCATCAAGTGGGTCTGAGTCATGCAGTAGGTGTGGTCCACAGGTAAGGCTGGCCACTCTACTGCTAGAGGAGGTCCAGTGGAAATTGACCGTGACCGTTTCAGTGACTAAAACACGATAAACAGAAATGGGCCTCGACCCGACACTGCACTGGCGACAGCACGGTCGTTCTGCGCTCCAGATGAACCCAAAGAGAAGACGGATGAGGAAACAGTCCCTCAGTTCAAAGACAAGTGCACAGCTGGACAACAGCAACTGTGAGAGGATGACGCAATTCTGGGTGAGTCAGCTGCAGAAGGACTCCTTTCGAAGTGTTTATCTGTCAGACTGTATACTGCTCGGCCAGGACACTCGGCTAACCGCCCGAGAGTCACTCAGCCCCATTAAGTCCACTCAGATGTGGTAATGACTCCTGCATATTAAGAAAGCAGAGACAGAGGACAGGGAGGGTGTGACATCGCCTGTTGCGTGTGTACCGCGAGTGCCGCTACTCCGCCCGTCATAAAGCACAAGGCGTTCCTGCGGCGCTGTGATCACACGCTAAGATCTAAGAGGTGTCTCTGAGTCCAGTGGCAATAACACGCACATAACAGACACTTTCTCAACAGCAGTGACAGGGCCATGAGATCAAAACACACACACAAACACACACACAGCCACGCACACACACAGTTAAACACACATACACAGATACACACAGACACTCACACACACACACACACACACAGCCACGCACACATATACACACACATACACACACACTCGCACACACACACACACGCGCACTCACACACACACACATACACACACACAGTGAGACAGTGGCTTTTGGGGCAGCAGCATTTTTCTCCACAGCACATGCACCTTCATTTAGAGAAAACTGGCACACGTGAACGTGGAAATGATTTTGATAGAGTGAGGAACAAAGCCCTTAACGGAACCATAGGGACAGGGCTCGGAATGAGGCACTCCATCAGGCAAAGGACTGGAGTCAGATCCAATGAAGTTTACAGACAAGTTTTTAAGCAGACCAAAAGAAACAAAAAAAGAAGTTTCCAAGTGGGTTGAAGATTTCCCCAAAGATGGAGGAATCGAGGCTCAAGAGGGAAAAAAAGAGCAGAAGAGCATCTGCGTGCGGTTTAATATCTCCCCTGAGACGGTGGGGTGGACAGCCAGCCTCAGCCACGTGCCCTGCTGCCACAGACAGACTCAGGTACACACACTCTGTCAGCGGAGCTCTCGCTCCCTGTGATCCCTCTGACCCGTGTGTGTGTGTGTGTATGTGTGTGTGTGTGTGTGTGTGTGTGTGTGTGTATGTGTGAGCGTACGGTCCGTTGCATCCAGATGCACCGTGCAGCTCCATTACCCAGCTCCACCTGTCACCATAACAACACCTTCTGGCCCACGCACCTGTCTGCACTCCGCCCTGTCCACTCTGACCAATGGGACACGTCCCTGTGGCAGCCCGAGTCATCATCGCCTCCTTCCCACACACTCTCAGCTCCAGTCCCCTGCAGCAGGTGCCATCACCAGCCCCACACACACACACACACACACACACACACTTACATACACACACACACACACACGCACACACACACACTTACATACACACACTCACACTCACACACACACTCACACACTTACATACACACACACAATTACACACACACACACACACACTCACACACACACTCACACACTTACATACACACACACAATTACACACACACACACACACACTCACACACTTACATACACACACACACACACTTACATACACACACCTATACACACTTACACACACACACGCACACACACACACACTTACATACACACACACACACAATTACACACACACACACACTCTTACATACACACACACCTATACACACTTACACACACACACACAAATACATATACATACACACACACACACCGACTGCATTCAGTACAGGGGCGTACCTCAAGGGCCGATCCATTTCAGGATTCTATGCTGAGGTCTGCTCTAAATTATATAATTAGCTCAATCATATCTTGATCTGACATTCTGCAGACTGCACGTGTATCCTAAAGATTTTACTGTGGTGAAGAATAGGAGTGAACCAGTATAGTTTTTATCCCTTGTATAAAATGCGTATGTTTATAATTTAGGGCGGGACTCAGACTCACCCTCCAGGAGCTGTGCACCTCTGATTTAGGTCCACTGCAGTATCACCGCAAAGCATATGGGCTGATAACTGAGAGGTCATAGGTCACATCCTGGGTGTGGCCCTCCCATTACAACCGACAGCAGCAAATATCCAGCTGTACAAAATGAATGTTATATAAAACATTGGAAGCCACTCCACATAAGAACCAGCGAAACGGCAGGATGTGAATGCAAATGTGACCTTCACCTCTCGCCAAAATAAAGGGCCACTTTCACGCGGCCAACGCACCGGGACCGCTGACTCTCCTCACCAGCGCGGGGAAAAACAAGGTCGCAATCCAGAGAAAAACACCATTAAAATGTGAGAAAAGCAGGTGGCGCCGGTTCAAACGGGCCTCCGCTGGCAATCAAAGCTGGCAGGCTCAGGGCCTGGCGGAGGTGACCATGCCAATCTAATCACCCGCCTCCTTCAAGGGCACCGGGGCCCGGGCCTCCTGTCCCGCGGTGGGCGCGAAAAACACCGCGAAAAACAATTTCCCCCGCCTTTTCCTCAGCGCTTTAAAAACTCATTCCCGTCTTCGATTCCGTGTCAAATTTCATTTGTCACCGTGACACCTCGCATTACGTCCGAGCCCCGACTGATAACGGCTCAGGTACGGCATCCATCATTTTTTTTTTCCTCACAGCAAAAGCCAGATGCCCTTGCATGGAGAGATCGCTATCGACAGCAATGGAGCGGCCACTTCTGAATCACGAGGAGAATGTGAAACACATTGGAAGACACAGGAACATTATGAACTGTATCCTCAATCGTTTTAGAAAAAACGAAGTAACTCCCAAATAAATGTACCTGTAAACTACAATAAAAACAGTGGAGGTATAGGATACTACAATCTGTCCTGGCCCCTGGATGAATGGAAGCTGATTACTTCCCCCCGCAGACACACCTGGGCTGTTTCACAAAGCAGGATTACTGAGTTAGCTAGTTAACTGGGCCCTGTTGCACAAAGCAGGATTACTGAGTTAGCTGGAGAACTGGGCCCTGTTGCACAAAGCAGGATTACTGAGGTATCCAGATAACTGCACCGAGTAAAACCTTGACCTGCCCAAATCTGGAACATGGACTGAAGTAAAAATAAAAAGCTGTAATTATGCTTTGTCGAACAGGGCTCTGGTGCACACGGGTGTTGGGAGATTGACAGTCCCTGCGTGTGAAGACACACACACACACAGGTGCGTGTGCACTCTCAGACTCCCCTGTCACCAGCACGCACACACGCGCTTCTAACACCCTTCCCCTTGCCGGCTCGACGTGGCTGTCGAGTCTCGATGGCCCAGTTTCTAACGCGAAGAAACAACAGCCTCTGTATGTGCCACTCGCCTTAAAGAGCCACCGGAGGAATGTCTGTCGCCGGGCTCCCAGGACAATCAGCACCGCGAAAGTAAAACTCCAGGCATAAAGGCGGCCTTCTGGGACGTGCCTGTGTGCCACTTCTGGAATATTCCGGGGGAAAATTAATTATCGATAACTGAGAGAAAAACCTCCAGCGTCATTAACGATTAACGAGCGTTTCACTTAACAGGGCGGTTTAAAAATACATTCCAAACAGTGACGACCCGCACACCGAACTTCCTGCTTGTTAGAAAAATAACATATTTAAGAGAAGAGGGGACAGAACAAAGACAAAGAAATAGAACTTATTCGGGTCACAGCGCGTACACCAGTCCAGCGATCCCTCTGCCCCACCTCACCCCCACCCCTGCCCCTATGCGACAGCAAAATGAAACAAGCTACATCCAGCACTGCAATGCACATGGTGCGCCAGAGACCCTCGAACCCCAGCCGGGCTCACGTTACCCCTCTCTAATCCGCGGTTTCCATGATGCAGAGGATGAAGGTGCTTAGGCCTAAAAATGCTCTGAGCAGTAAAACCCAGCACTTATCTGTGAGGCTCGGAGCCCACACCCAGAGCCTCTAAACACAAGCAGATGCAGCGAGCAGCGTCGTGCAGAAAGCTACTGCTACCTCTACATCTGCTACCTACAATTACACTCACAGCTTCGGCATACGGCAGATACATGCAACAAGAGCCGTTCACCTCTGCTGCTCCTGACACTGCAGCTCTGGCTGCTCCTAAATCAGGGGCCTGTTCCACAAAGCAGGATTACTGAATTAGCTGGGTAACTGTTCCCAGTGAAGTCCACATACTCAGTTAAATTTCTGAGGCGTCTCAGTTGTCTGGATAACTCAATAATCCTACTTTGTGGAACATGCCCCCGGTGCTCCTAAACCTGAGTCTTAGGCTGGGTGTAACTAGAGAGGGGGGAGGCTGGCTATGGCGGAGAGGGTATAGGCTGGGTGTAGCCGGACTTGGGTGGAGGCTAGCTATGGTGGAGAGGGTATAGGCTGGGTGTAGCCAGACTGGGTGGAGGCTGGCTATGGCGGAGAGGGTATAGGCTGGGTGTAGCCAGACTGGGTGGAGGCTGGCTATAGCGGAGAGGGTACAGGATGAGTGTAGCCAGACTGGGTGGAGGCTGGCTATGGCGGAGAGGGTATAGGCTGGGTGTAGCCAGACTGGGTGGAGGCTGGCTATGGCGGAGAGGGTATAGGCTGGGTGTAGCCAGACTGGGTGGAGGCTGGCTATGGCGGAGAGGGTACAGGATGGGTGTAGCCAGACTGGTTGGAGGCTGGCTATGGCGGAGAGGGTACAGGATGAGTGTAGCCAGACTGGGTGGAGGCTGGCTATGGAGGAGAGGGTATAGGCTGGGTGTAGCCAGACTGGGTGGAGGCTGGCTATGGCGGAGAGGGTATAGGCTGGGTGTAGCCACACTGAGTGGAGGCTGGCTATGGCGGTGAGGGTATAGGCTGGGTGTAGCCAGACTGGGCGGAGGCGAAGGGGGGTGGAGGAGGGGCATCGCTAAAGCCACGTGTGACTCCTCTCCCCCTCTGCACTAATGAGAGAGAGACCCGGCGCATTGATCCAGGGACAGCCTGACAAGCAGAGCCCTGCTAACGAATTAAAGAGCACCACTGACAAACAGAGCGTGGAGAGAGAGAGGGAAAAGCAGGGAGAGGAAGAGAGAGGGAGGGAGAGAAGTAGAGGGAGAGTGAGAGGGAGAGAGAGGAGAGAGAGAGAGGGAGAGAGAGAGTAGGGAGAGAGAGGAGAGAGAAAGGAGAGGCAGAGAGAAGGTAACAGAGAGGGAGAGACAGAGAAGGGAGAAGGAGAGAGAGTGAGAAGGATAGAGAGAGAGGGAGTGATACATAGAGGGATAGTGGAAGAGAGAGAGAGGGACAGAGGGAGAGGGTGGGGTAGATTTGGGGGGTTTGTGCACAGCTGGGTGACTCGGTGGTTGGCAGGACCGATCGCTCTGCGATCATGTCTTGGCCCACGCTCCGGCTCAGTGTACCCAGGCTGGCACTCCTGTTGCTAGGGTAAATACGGCACCAGGGACTGATTAAATCGGACCTCATAAATCATGTGACCACAGCCACGGTCCAGGGTGGAAAACCGCCGAAATAAAAATGCGCTGAAACTGCCCTTCTCCCTCTCGCCGCCACGAACCGTCCAACTCAGCGCGCTTTCCTACTCGCCCGAAAACGGGGGATTTAAAGGCCCGCATTACAGTCGGGCGGCGAGCCTCCCCCCCCGTCTGCAACACATCGTCAGTTTGGGGGGATTATTTGCAGGGACTTGGCAACGTCTGCGGCGCATCTGAATTCATGGAGCGACGCGGCGATTTGCATGCGAGAGTCAGTCACCCCGCCGAAACTGCCGGGCCTGCCTGTCTGCTGTCACCGGCGCCGTGTAATAACACACCCCCGAGGTTTTCCCGCAGAATTTCAAATACACTTACCGAAGAATCTAATTTGTTTTTAGCACCAATAACAAAAAATTCCCAGGACATGTATCCGTTTACCGAGTGTATCTGTAAAAAAAAAAAACAAAAGACGACAGAATGCAATTTCGGCCGAGCGCGGCGCGGCCCGATCGATAGTAACGACGTTGGAAACGCATCTCGCCGTGAAGCGCGGACCTTCAGCAGAGCCCTGCTTCAGACAGCCTCCAATTAATAAATCTGGCACCCAACCTCTCTTTCTCTCTCTTTCTCCTTCCCTTTCTCTCCGACCGGGTCTCTCGGTGGCGAGGGCTGCCTGTCAATCCCCCGGCCCCTCCCCTATAGGTCACGGGGGGTCAGATGCTCATCTCGGAGGCTCGTGCTCTGCCTGAGGTTGGGCTGATAATGTGATCTCGTGTCCCCCTAACCCCCCGCCGTCTCCGGTGCCATCAGGAGACGCCGGGCGGGTTACCATCTCATTAGTGCGCTGAAATGTGTCAGTGCTGCACTTACACACACACACACACACACAGAAACACGTACGCATGCGCACACACACTACTCACACACACACACACAAGCACTCACACACACACTCACACGCACACACTCACACACAAACACTCACACACACACACACACACACACACTCACACACACACACACACACACACACACACAAATACAAACACCTACACACAATTTTCTGTTACTGTGTTCACACAAAGTAGCGAGCGTTCATTATAACACTTTGTGTAGATTCATGGGAAAATACCAACACAAAAACAGCCTAAGGCATTGGTCACAAGGGCAGCAGGCTCAGCCCTATAGCCTTGGCATCACAGGCTCATGCCTGGTCCACATCATTAAGAGGAAGATGGGCAGATTTCTACACCAAAGGGACACAGTTGGCTTCATCTGGTCAGGAGTGGGGCAGAGGGTTCCTTGTCTTACGTGACTGAAGGTACCATTCCCGTTAGGAAATTGGAGAGGAAAAAAAGTGTTAAAAAAGAACGGAGACAGAACAGGTCTGCTACTTTCAGTGAGTGGTCATACGCGCATCACCAATGGAAATATAACTGAAGCTTCGACGCATCAAATTATGTCATTTCGCCTTTTTCTTCTGAATCATACCTGATGCAGTAGGAAGGAACCAAACGTCAGTGGCTATGCAAAATGTTTCTGGGAAAAAACCTGATCATGATTACATAATTTCATATCATTTCATATCGGTGATGATATAATTTCACATTGCCTCAGAGATTTCGATCTTTGCTTCCGAATGATGTATGATTAAAGAAAAAAATGCCAAAAGAGCATCTATATTCCCGATGGCAGCTATTCTCATTATGTAAAAACAAACTTGATTCGATATATCGTGCGGCCCTACTGTGTACCCGACTCACTCAGGCTCAACATCGCCAAATCCCTCCCCACAGCCTCCCTCTCTCCATCGCCACCTCTCTCCCTCTCTTTTTTTATTGAGCCCGTGTGGTCCGAGTGAGATCACCGGACTGTTTACTCAGCCCGAGCAGGACTTGAATCGCTGCCACGGTGTGGCTCACGGTGTTTATCGCAGATCCGTTCTGGTATAAAGTGTTCCAGGACACGCCGAATTTCTCTCACATTTGTGTAATAACACAGGGGAAGGGAGGTGTGGGGGATCTCATCTGCAGGTGGTGTTTTCGCGTGCTCCCACTGGGAGAGCTGCTAAATAAGCAGTGGGTGTGAACTTGACGGAGATTTTTTGGAAATGCCTCGCCTTAGCCTCCACTCAGCACACAGCCATAAATCACGGGGAGAGCCGGACGAATACACAGACGACAGGAACACATTCAAACAGACAGAAACTGCACATCCCAGAGAAACAGAGAGATATATAGACAGTAGCAAGCAGCCAGAGAGGATGAGAGAGAAAGAGAGAGAGAGAGTGAGAGAGAGAGAGGGAGAGATCAGGAGCATAACAAAAAAAGTCTCACATTTTCTGGGAAAACTGTCTGACAGTAAATGCATGAGCAGCACTCAAAGCAGGCGATCAAAGAATCGATGGCTTTGCTTTGCACCAAAGGCTCTGAGTACAGGCGAGTGCTACGCCATCGATTGTTTGTTTGCCTGTCTGATTCCAGAGGCGCGCGGGCGTTCGCTGCGTCGGCCCGCGCCGTACGAAGACGGGGAGAAGCCCCTCATTATTCACATCCAGCCCGCTCACACTCTCCTTACACACTGCACGCCGTTCCTGCCGTCTGTCAATCACCGGGCTCCCCTGCTCTCATTTCGCTGCGCCCGAAGACGCACTCCAGTTATTCTGAGGATAAGGAGCATCGCTGACGACCTCACGAATCCTCCAACAACAGCGAGAAAGCCTCTTCTCCGGCGCAAAAATCACTGGTGGCTGCTGCCCGTTCACTCCTGCCAACTGTCAATGTCAAGCATTTCAGAATCAGAGCACATTTCAGACATGAATATTCTCCAGCTCACTGACAGACGCTGTAGACTCTTCAGCACAGGATAGAGAGATGAGAAATGAAGTTATGGATAATGCTGTCTAGTTCAATAAAGCATTTGTTGAAGTAAATGATTTCAGAAATAAGATTTTAATAGTGATTACTTAGTGGAAAGAAAATGCTAATAATAACCCAGGATGGTTTATGGCCTTTTTAGAATTTCTGTCTCTCTCCCTCTCTCTCCCTCTCTCTCTCACAAAAAGGTTTTTTGTATTCGTTCCTTTTTTGGGTGGTAAAACTGGAAATCCACATACTACAAGAAATAAGGTAATGTCATTGTCCTTGTCACAGCAAGTGTCCTGCGAACCAACTACATGATAATGCAATTCCAAGAATGAGAGGGAGGGGTGGCAGGTGGGGCAAAATACTTACATGCCATGAGACTCAAAATATCATTTAGTTTCCATGTGTCCTTTTGGACACTCCAAATGTCCTTTTGGGAAAACTGCCTAGACATGGCTTACAAAAAACAATGCAGAATGCTCTTTTTGGAGATATTGTCATAAAATTTGAAAGGGGATTTTACAAGTGGTCTGGCTGTGATCCCATTGTATTTTTAAGTGTGCCAGGCGGCGCCACAATAATCTGTATCCAGTCAAAAACAGAAAATCTTTTCAGTGAGAAAAAAATCTTCCACTTCCACAGAAGTGTTTGAGCTTCTGTAACTTTGTTTTAGTAATTCTGACTCTTTGAAAACAAACCCCAAAAGGTTACCTTTCAAGAATAGTAACCATTTTATTTTGGGTATGTCATTTTCAAGCTTGTGTCAAGAAAAGGGGCCATAAAAAAGGTCAGAAGAATCAATATTCATAAATGCTTATTTGGATTTGGATCAAAGCCAAACTAATTCATAACCAACCACACAAAAGGTTTTGTGTTGGCTTCTGAACATGCGCCGACATGCCAGCTCATTTTCCATCTGTAACCTCCTGAAGGCAGAAAAGAGATGAGTGGAGAGGAGGATGACCCTGCCAGGTCATTGGGTCATTCCCAGGGCAGACTGAGACAGGAACCCGCAGAATCATCCCAGCGCTAATGTAGGGTTGCCAGAATTACAATTTGTCAAAACCAGACAACATGCATAGCTGGAAGCTTAATCGCCAACAAGGCAGGAGCTGTCCGAACCCACGGCTATAGCTATCAGAACATGGACCGAGGGATGGTTTAGACATTAATTCATTACAAACTAATGGTATTTTTTTATTATTAATTACTCAGACCAGACAGTATATGGCCCGCTCAGGACCACAACTTGAGTCTACAAATAATGTGAAGAGGAGACATTCTGGTTAAAGACTGGGTACCTGGCAGCCCTGTGCTAATCTAATAATAATAACAATAATAATAATAATTTGTTATTTCGCTGACGTGGTTTTTATCCAAAGCGACTTACAGTTCATTAGACTAAGCAGGGAACAATCCCCCCTTGAGCAATGCGGGGTTAAGGGCCTCGCTCAAGTGCCCAACGGCAGTGAGGATCTTATTGCGGCTAGACCAAGGCTTGAGCCACTAGCATTCAAGGTCCCAGTCATGTACCATAGCCACTGAGCTACAGACTGCCCCCCAATGCAGCTCTGGTAACAGCCAGTTTGCTATATGCTGTGATTCTGGTTGGAAAGTCTGCAGGCAGAAACAAAACAGCTCATAACTAAAACATAACAGTCTCAGGCACTTACAGGCGATAAGAATTTCTAATCTGTGTGCTAATTGAGCTGTGAGTCAGGCTTGGCACAGACGGGCAGAACTGCGTGGGGCTGTGCGGGGAGTATGTAGGCAGTCGTAATAACATTCAACTGAAATCTTTTTTTTGTTTGTTTGTTTGTTTTATATCGACATTGCTTCAAATTAAAGAGTTTTATATGGCACGGACTGGAAGGTTCTGTGAAAACAAAGTGCCGCCCAGGTGATTTAAAAAATCAGTGCATCGACACAGCATCTGTGAGTCACTGACGCAATAGGAAAATCACTCAGTGATCCTCCAGCTGTTTACTGGCAAACGGAGAAACACGAGAACCACAGAAGAAGAAAGAGCCGACAGCAATAAGACAAAGGAAACGCGCACCTATACGGCGTGCAGAACAGACGCTCATTGAACTGAGAACAGGGGTGCTTATTTAATCCATCTACAGTTACACGAAAAGCAACCAAAGCTTTTGTTTGGGGGGTGGAACACCTGGACAGCTCGGTCTGAACTGTGGTTCTGTAGGACCTGGGGTTGTGTTCTTTGCTCTAAAACACAAAACTACTGAAAAGAAAAAAATCTGAAAAGAAGCCCGTGGTGACTCAACTTGTACTGAAAACTTGTCAGATTTCAGGTAACCTCAGCCGAACCTTCAGATAAGCACACATTCGGCGTACAGCTTGGTTGAGATTGACACAATCTGCACAGTGTCCTCTCAGAAGATCACAGCGATAATGGAACACCGTTAAGTCTTCCCTCACTCGAGTTTGCTTCTTGGGTCTTTCAGTATCGCGGTGTGTCGATCCCTAGATTACGCCGGACATAACAGCGATTACTGGGGGGTTAGCATACCCCTCTGTTTTTCCGCCATTGGACCAGCGAACAGGGGGAGGAGCCTCTTTTTTGAGATTACATCAATGTAAGCCGTGACTAATACATTATCGCAACCCGCTCCGCCAGGCATTCCCATCGATCACACTCTACTCATCGAGTCACATGTAGACGTCCATGTGAATTGGGCACCAGATGCAAAAACACTATGTCGTCCCCAAAACTTGGCTGACCCTGCCATCGCTACAACTTCCCGCCTGCCGGCTAAGAAACACTCTGCCTATATCCTCGGTGTATGGGGTCAAACACTACAACACTCCTGTTTGCATTCTCAAACACACACGCAGAGACAGAGATACTCATAAGAGAAGCGCATAACCATAGATTCTAAATGAAAGCTGCCAACTTCAAATGTGAGACCATGTCAATGAACTGAGCTCTCCGGGTGCCTCAGTGATATTACATCCATCGTACAGGGATCGTGATAGTCTGGCATTTCGAGTCGGCATTAAATTTGCTTTGTCGCCTTGATAACAAACTTTCATAATATTCTAAATTGTCTAAATTGCCCATAGGTATGAGTGTGTGAGTGAATGGTGTGTGTGCCCTGCGATGGACTGGCAACCTGTCCGGGGTGTATTCCTGCCTTTCGCCCAATGTATGTTGGGATAGGCTCCAGCCCCCCTGCGACCCTGTTCAAGATAAGCGGGTTAGGATAATGGATGAATGAATGAATGAATGTATAAAGACTGTTTGGACTCATCTAAAAGCATTCTCTTTATTTTTGCCAGGAGCAGTATCAGTGCTGGTCTTCTCCGACAGAATGAAACATCTCCAAAAAAGGTAAAAAAAAAGGGAGAAAGACTATCACAGATGTGGAGGACAGCTCCTCCGTCCAACTGAAAAAGCAAAGAAAAACTCTCCGAGGATTACTCACGGCTGTGCAGAGGAAACAAGTGCCTTTCCCGACTTCACCTTCAATTCACAAGTCTTCACTCAGAGGTGCTGACATTCAGAGCTCGCCCTCACATACGCCAAGTTAAAATTAACAGCGTCCAAAACCGCAAAGCTGTTTTCTCTTCACCAACAACCTTTATTGCGTTATTGCCATGAGCAAAATCAAAAATAAATAAATAAATACCACCGAGGCACTTGTCGTAAATCCTGGTCCAGGAAGAGAACGCGTAATCAGCGCGGAAAGAAAACAAGAAATTAAGAAACTCTTCCAATGTTCAGACAGAATGTACTTTGGCGCATATCGGGGATTGGAGCTGGCAACCCCCCTGAGCGGGGCACAGTGGGAAATGAGTGAGCGGGTAAAGCGCTGATGAGACTTGGCATAAGGCCGGTGATGACGCCGCTGCTCGTGTGCCGGGTGTCAGGGACATGATGATCACAGAGTGGGACAGAGCCCCAGCGCACGTACGGCTGCAGTCAGCCAGAGCACTAGGGCAGCTGCCTGCACTTAAGAGAAGAAAACATTTTAAATGGTAATATTGCTCTACTGAAAGATACTGGGCTCTTGGTGAACGTTAGTCTGATCTACTGTCATATGCTGCTCTTCAGGATAATTGCTCGGCACCATATGTTTCCTTAAACAATCAGTTTTGACGTATGGTTACGACTTAGATCTGCTATTTCTACCCTCAATGCTTTCTTGTATAACTTGCTGTTTACATTCATTTTATCCTGACGTTGAGCCTTGAAAGTATATGCAATTAGCTTCTCTTGCAATCATAATTATAAAATAAACACATATATCGCATGAAAACAGTAGAAAGTTCAGTGTCCCATTAGAACAGGATAATGGTCAGTGTCCAATCAGAACAGGATGGATAAGGGCCAGTGCCCAGTCAGAACAGGACACGTTTCAGTGTCCAATCAGAGCAGGACAATGGGTCAGTGTCCAATCAGAACAGAAGAATGGGTCAGTGTCCAATCAGAACAGGAGAATGGGTCGGTATCCAATCAGAACAGGAGAAATGGTCTACTTCACACCTTACTGTTCACTTCACTCTCTCACACACACACGTACACACACACACAGGCACACACACAGCACTCTAATCTCCACTGGTCTCTCCTCTCCCACCACTATCTGATACAATAGGCTTCCAATGCACAATAGATCCTGCAGATTAAAATGTTTAAATGATTAATTCAATTCAGTGGCAGAGAGCGGTCAGTGGGACTGAATGGGTGGCGACTCAGGGCACTGTATGGAGATAGAGAGATTGTGTGGCTGATTTCAGGCGGACAGAAAGAGAAGTGGGTGGTGGGGTCAGGTCAGAAACACAAAGATGTGGGCGGAGGTGGCTGTATTTCACACAATTGTGCGAGCCAACAGTATATGTGTGTGTGTGCATATTTGTGTGCATGCATGTGTGTGTGTGCGCGTGTGTGTTTGGGATGGGTAAGGTTTTGTCTTCACCACACCTATAGGAGGGCTTCAGAGACACAGAACAGAAGTGGGTTGATGGGGGGGCGGGGCCTGGTTTCTGTCACTCACCATCAAAATTCTTGTATTGGCTGTTGAGAGAGGCCTGCAGGGAGCGACCCGCCTCCTTCACCAGCGCCTCAAACTCGCGCTTGCTCAGGCTGGCCAGGCCGTCCTCCATGTCACTGGTGCAGCAGGTATAGCCCTGAGAGCACACCCGCAAGTGCTCACCTGGAGGGAGGAGAGGAGAGGAGAGAGGGGGGTGTGAGCTCTCCCAAACAGAGGCATAACATAACACACCGCAGGCGCTCATCTGGAGGGAGGAGAGGAGAGGAGAGGGGGGGTGTGAGCTCTCCCAAACATAGGCATAACATAACACACTGCAGGTGCTCATCTGGAGGGAGGAGAGGAGAGAGTCCCAGCTATCACATAACATTATATTGAGATTTCTTTCACATTGCTAAATAAATTATTGCCAATGTGGATTAGATTAGTCAATAGGATGACAACATTTTACCTGTCAAACAAGCAAGCAACAACAAGGTAATATTTCCTAATGGAGGCTTTTTAAAATGCCTGTTAAAAAATACATTTTTTGCAATGCATAACATAGCATACTAGAACAGCCCCACCATTTCCTTCCACTAAAGTGTACCTAGTGCTTTAGTGGAAGTCTACCTAAAAACTACACAGTGTCTAGACAACAAATGGTTAACTGAAGGATTCCCTGACTTTCACACATTCACGAGAAATTGGGTCTCTCTCACGTTCAACCTTTTTTATTCGGTTGCCTTCAGGGTATGAGGTCGATTACCCCTGATGTGGCACACAGGGGTGCTAATGAGTTTTCATACGCTTTTTTTCTCCAGAATCCCTGAGCAATAATTAAAATGCGGCATAAATGAAATTATTTCCTAAGTGTGATATGCTAATGGGGACCATGCCTGCCTGCTCCAGTTTGGTAGAGAGGCCTGGGACTTCTCTGTACCCCTGGAGCAGAGTCCCACTGTCTCACTCACAGTGGAGCCAGGTCAAAAAGACAGACAGTCCCTGCACATCACCAGTGCCGTGTCCAAAATCGCATACTTAGCATACGACTCATACTAAATCTTTTTATTAATAGTTCCAAAAACAAAGTTAGGATATAATTTCCACTTGGGTCGCATTTTAGACCTCCCCATGAAAGTCTTTAGATAGCATTGGCACCATACAGCCATCATATAATGTCAACATACAGCAACATATTGTATAATGAAAAATACAATGAAATGAACTACATCTGTTAAATCTGTACGTTCGCCCACTTTCTTTCTTCAAGACGTAATTCATTAACGTCACTCTTTGTTTCACGTCCAGACGTCAAACTCTTCTTTATTTTTTGTTTAATGACATTTTTGCTTTGAAGCTACAATAAACTCCTAAAGTGAGACATCAAACGAGTTCCCTCGTTCCGTGATTTATTACAGCGGGTAAAGCAGGAAGCTTGTAAAACCTGAATAGAGGATTTCTATTAAGATCACATTCCGTGTCGCACTTGTATCACGAGGCTGACGGAGAAAGCGCTTAAATCTCATTAAACGTCTCATCAATCCGCGGCAGCTCTCGGGCGAACTGGCAAACGGAACGCTCTTCTTCCTGGAGGATGAGCGGTAGCACCGGTCTGACTTCAGCTCGACAGCAGCTGGTGTCTCCATGGCCGTTAAGCAGGCAGATAAGGCTTTGTTAGACAGATAAGGCTAACATATCCACTCAGGTGGATCCGTCCTTGAAAACACACACAAACACTCACACACTCACACACTCACACACTCACACACTCAGACACTCACATACACACACACACACTCACACACTCACACACACACTCAAACACATACACATACACACTCACACAATCCTACATTTATATGTGGAGAGGTGTATGTGAGTGCATCAGAAATGTCCCTTCTCACCACAGTTCATGAATCATGATCAGATCACCAACATTCAAAAGATAAAGTAGATATTGTAAATAGATATTTGTATGAAGCCACACTTGCCTTACCACTACAATGGGGCGTGCTTCAGAAACTAATATTAAAATGCGGCTTTTGGCCTAAGGCGTTCATTGGCAGTGTACTGCTGCTTTTGTTAATGAACGCCACGGGTCATTTGAATGCGTCTGCAAGCTGCTTCATTCATAAGCCCCTCCCCCCTCCCCCTGCCCACTGTTTCCACAGTGACACAAGTCAAATGTCATAAAACTGTATGATTGCTGCCCTCCTCTGTCAAACAAACAGGAAATGATCAATCATAATGACGGGGGGGGGGGATGAGAGTTAGCCAACCACTGCCTTCCCGGTGACATACCAACCAATGAGAAGCCTTATTAATCACTGGATATTAGCGGACCCTCCCTCAGAGTAAACACCTCTGTCTCTGGCCCAGCGTAGGCCATAACTGTCCAAGCATGTTTAATCTTAGGGAGGGTCCGCTCCAGAACCCAACGGGGTGGAGAACCACTTTGTTCCCCAGGCTCCTGAAGACACTGGCCTGTTTTCCCAGCATACACCAGCTGTGCCCTGCCTGCAGGCACCAGGGAAACAGGTGAAGTTGACGGGGGTAAGAAAACAAGCCTGAGGTGCGACTGCTACCAAAGCTGTTTTGTCAGAACCTGTATTAATCCAGAGCCTGCAAATCTAGGACGTGCATTCTGGTGCACAGGTTGTTTCACTGTTACAGGGCAGAGAAGGCCAGGTACCTGAATTATGAATTAGCTAGCCGGGTACCTACATTTAGCAGCCTGGCTAGCCTCCTCCCAGTGCTGAGCTATTGTAGCTAGCTAAACTATGCAATGACTGATAACTGTGGGCGGTCTTCTTTGGCTACACCATAAAAATTTGACTTCATAATTACAGCTTAATACTGCACATGCTGCAAAACACTTTATCTCATATGACCTTTTCAGTCAGATTGAGATTTGCCAGTGGCGACCTAGAAAACTGCCTGTTGAACAGAAAAAGTTGTGTTTACCAAAGCATTTCCAGCGATTTCGAACAGTTATCATTCCGTAAAAGGGATGCTTCAAATTGCATTCCATTCCGTTCACAGTCAATGCTTTTATCGCAGACAATTGCTTTATATTTTACTCGTTCTTATCTCCCGTGATATGAATGGGCGATAGGGAAAAAAAACGGTGCTTTGTGTCCTGAATATGGGCAATGCGTGCAAATGACTAAAGAGGACCTAAGTTTGACATTCACAAGAACATTCAAAAAGTTTGTAAAATAGGCAATTCAGAACTTTATATTGCGCTTGCTTTGCTACTTATTCTGCAACAGGAGAAGCATCTGCAGCCACTCAGCTGTGCAGCCCATTTGCGGAGTGGACCTCTCGGCATCCCGAAAAACAATGAGAGAGCATCGTTCTTCAATAATGGCTTTGCTCAATCAGTCAAACCCGCCTCTAAACACCGCGGTGCCCACGTAGGGTGCAATAAATCAACCGCCAAATCAAACGAAAAAACGCAAACAAAGGCGAAAACACCGAACGCAAGAGTATCAGAGTAATGAAGAGGAATCGGTACGCAAAGGCCCGTGCAGACAGAACTAGATGATCCTTTCTTTGATTTACAACCCGGGACTGTTCGCCTCCATTTGTATCAGCCTAACCCAGCCTGCCGGTGAGGAAAAGACAGGCTTTCCAAAGCACACAGCCTGCTCCGACTCTGGGAGACTTACTACGGTCCGGCCTTCCCAACTCTCTGTCCTTGTCCATCGAGGGCACCATTTTGTACCTGCCCTTCCTTCATTCCCCCCTCCGCCGAAGTCCGAGGCCCTTGTCTACTGCAGAGTCGTGCGCGATGTCAGGGCACCCAAATTCCCACTTTGCATGGCGAATGGGAACAGCGATTTTCACAGGTTATTTTCACCACATCCGAGTGCCCTTCCCATGGGGAATTAAGATGGCGAGCCGAGATTCACAGCCGCATTTCCAGGTAAGCGCTACATTTTCCCCAAACGGTCCAAAGGGACCAGACGCAATAAATCCCACAAATCGGATCGTTGGCCACATTAGCCTGGACCCGCGCCAATTTAATTCTTGTTTTAAGCCCCCCCTCCCCTCCTCTCCATCTCCTAACAACCCCACCTCATGGCCAAACTCCACTCCAATTACCCTATTCCAACAATTTAATTTACGGAGGGGGTCGGAGTAATTGCGAAATGGCATATAATTTTACAGGGGACACTCCCTCATCGCTTCAGCTCCTTCCCTGGGGGAATGCATTGATGACATCACCGGCTGGGCTGGATGCAGTGAGTCACAAGTGGAATGGAAGGAGAGCTCTGACAGACGGGCATTGTGGGTAACTCTGTTCTTCACGCGATCTTCACAGAACGCACATCACTACCAGCCAAGTGCACCAGAGAAACGGGCCACCGAAATTCTCTTTAATGAAACAGCAGACCATGTTGAGGGGGGCAGAACTACATTCACTGGCCACTCGCATAGAATGAAAGCGAGAGACAGAGAGAGAGAGAGAGAGAGAGAGAGAGGGAGAGAGAGAGAGAGGAAGAGGGAGAGGGAGAGGGAAAATGAGAGCAGCAGACAGACAGAGGGGGAGACTTGGAGGGTCTTGTTATATTTCAGGCTGTGGTGACAGGTGAAATATATAGAGTACACCTGGAGTTCACTTTCAGAGACATGTATGACTATATTACATTACAGATTCCACAAGCAGATGTTACACATCAACCCCCCCAAAGGAATTTGGCTACAGGTGGAAAATATTTGTTCGCAATTGCCCACCTGTTTGGGAATTTTTACTGTCACACACTTTAATTATTAGTATTGTTCATATTCTTGCTTTATCTCAACATATGGGATTGATAGCTAACCTGGGGTATTGATTTCATCAGTTGCTGCTTATTCTGTGCCAGTGTGCCTACTGCATATCGTGGTAATATAATTTTTTAATTGGAATTTAATTGGAAAGAGTCGAAACAAGATGATACAGAACAATTGAAATAAAATGAATGAAATCAAGTTAAGATAACGGTAATCTAAAACAAACCTACCCGTACCTCAGAGGAGAGTGACAGGGATGAATCAGGTGACCTGTCATCTGGCACCTAACCATGCGTGGCCTCACTCTCTCAGTTTTGCTCAGCCTCTAACCCCGCCCTAGCCTCTCTTCAGTCACTTAGCAGTCGCTAGTCAGAATCCAGAACTCTGAACCGAGTGTGCCCCCCCAACACCCATCAGCCAGTCTGCCTGATATAACCCTCCGGCACGCTCGCCCACCATCTCATCCAAAACCGTTTAGGTACATCTTCTGTGGCTGAATGCCCTCATTACCCCTGACCCCCCCCCCCCCCCCACAGAGAGGGGCGGTATTTCTCGTTTGTTGTCTCTTCCATTTCCTCCTTTTTGACGGTAAGATCAAATCGCGCTACAACTGCATCCGCTCATTAACTTATGAAAACGCTCCTGTGAGACCGTCTCCCATTAAGCTCTAATTGAGGAAAATGAAGTGTAGTAGTGCGCTGATAAACTCAGCACTGCCCGCAGGGAGAGAACATACATTACAGGCTGTGTGTGTGTGTGTGTGTGTGTGTGTGTGTGTGAGAGTATGTGAGTGTGTGTGTGTGTGTGTGTGTGTGTGAGAGTATGTGAGTTTGTGTGTGTGTGTGTGTGTGTGTGTGTGAGAGTGTGTGTGTGTGTGTGTGAGTGTGAGTGTGAGTGTGAGTGTGAGTGTGGTGTGGTGTGTGAGTGTGGATGTGTGTGTGTGTGTGTGTGCGTGTGCACGTGTGCGTGTGCGTGTGCGTGTGCACGTGTGCGTGTGCGTGTGCGGGTGTGTGTGTGTGTGGGTGAGTGTGAGGGTGAGTGTGATTGTGAGTGTGAGTGTGCGTGTGTGTGTGCGTGTGTGCGCACATTCGCCAGTTTCTATGCGTGTCAACTGTGTGTGCATCACTGGGTGAGCGTGCATGTGAGAGTGTGTGTTTATGCGCAGCTGTGGCTGTGTGTATGAGCGAGTAACAGAGTTTGTGTGTGTAGGTCTACGCTTTTGTGGACTGTATGTGTGTATAAGTGTGTAACAGAGATAATGTGTGTTGCCGTATGTTCTATTTCCCTGAAACAAGATAAGCAGCAGTCCCACTGGAAAAAGACATACAGTTCTTTAAAAAAATATTTAGTTTTACAAACTGAGCCAATCAATTTACATGTACTGTAGAAGTGAGGAAACGATAGATGATAACTCCATAGTATTGCACAGCTCAATATATACCTCTAGAGCAAGATTACAGATATAAAGGACCTCTCTCTTGGAGAGTAAAAATTACTTGCTTATTTAAAACCACAAAGAACTGTCATTTTTTGGTTTAGAGTCTCCGTGCGGTGCTGTTATCTAAATTACCCGTTTATCTTAAAATTGAAAATATCGCAAGTAGAGGCCATTATGTTCGGGTTCCTGCAATGAAAGGGAAATGTTGAACACCTTATTCCTTTTACCGATAACAAGAAAGTTTGTATTACAGTAGAAATGCTCCACCTGTGTTTAATTCTTTTTTTTTTTTCATTTTCTACTTCACAGAGACTCAAGCTTTCTAATTCAATCCAGATCCTGCAGGTTAACACAATAACACTGTTGCCAAGTAACCGGCATTTCTTTCCCACCCAAATTTGGAATGTCCAATTCATGAGCCGCATGCAAGCACGCTCCAAAACACTGGGTGTCAGCCAGCGATTTCGCCCGGCAGCCCCACACCACGCAAGTGCAGAGCAAGGGTGGAGGAGACCCAATCATACACGTGCACAGAGAGCAACCCACAGGTACCCCGACAGCCAACTGGGGTCACTCAAGCAACTGCCATCCCTGCCAACTGAATCTCTCCCATATATCCCTTTGTTGACGCAAAGCCAATTGTGCACCACTACCACTGTAGACACTGGCAGAGGACCATGGTACTCAGTCCTGCACTGTGAGCGGTGCTTTGACTGAGGGAGATAGCCAGCAGTCCCTACCCAGCAGTCTGATAAACAAATCTCCCCAATAAGGACCATAGCCTCTCCTGGAACTAAAGCCTTATCTCCTCATTTACATTTTTGTGCCTTGTCTCATATCTTCACTGCGGTTCCGTGTACGCAAACTGCCTAATCGCAAAACACAGCTCTCCATCAAATCTCAACCGTAGGCTTCGTCAACACCCAGTGTAAAACCAGGAATGGGAAATTATTTTTCTTCATGTTTTAGACCTGGAGCAGCAGGGAAGCACCCTTTTGCAGTAATGTCATGAAAACTTGTGCTTCATAGCAATTATTGGTTGGTTAAGAGGCTTGCATAGTGTCTCAGCGGCAAAAGCACATCCCTGATAGGCTGATGTCCCTGTCAGACATCCAGCATGACCTCATTCACCTTCTGTGGCTGTGGCTGGTGCAGCTAGCCACAGTGTTTGAGAAAACAGTCATCCAGCCAGGACAACTACAGGATAAACATGTAGTAGATGTGTTAATTGTACATACTGTATGCTTACAACACGATGATGACAAGACAATAGCCAAGACTTATTTTGATCTTGTTGCACTCACAGTTATCATAACTGTATTCAGACGAGAGCAGGATAATGTTTAAGGGGGAGAAACAGGTATAATACAGGGTTAGGGTTAGGATTAGGGTCAGGGTTAGGGTTAGGGTTAGGGTTAGGATTAGGGTCAGGGCGAAGTTGAAGGTTTAGGAATGTTGTCAGGTCTGAGGAGAAGACAGAGTGATGTTTACACAAGACTCACATACGACAGAGCACTGTGGCCTGGGACAGACGTCAAGAGCTCAGGCCGCTGGCTCCAGGTCTGCCCCTTCCCAGAATGCAATGCCGGTGCCACTGCTAGACAGAACGGTCCCAGAAAACACAAGGCCAGAATGGGGGGGGGGGGTGGCCCAGCCATCGCCATGGTGACTCATCTCCAGGGAGGCACGGAAAGAGTCCCTCCTCACTCCAGTCTGCGTACTAATGTGAAATTTGGGCCTCCGGGTGGCTTGAGCTTTGAAGACGCTCATTCTCAGCAAAGTGCGAACCCTAGAAGTGGGTGTAGGTCCGCATGGGCGAGCCACAAATTTGCTCTGCCTTGCCCGGAAACGATAGGGTTTAAGCCAGCTCTTCCTGCTGACGCAGAAACTAAGAACACGCTGACCTGGTTATCCTCCAGCCTCACAGACAGTGGGTGATTGGTGGTGCGTCTGCGATGTGAAAAATAGCTAGAATCGGCGTCACACGAATCGAATGTTGGCAGCAGTGGCTGCTGGCAGGAGATCAACAAGTTTGGCTGAGTTCAAGAGTTGTGAAAAATGGGTAAATCGGGGTATAAAATATATAATAAAAAAAAACAACGTCAAATTCAAGAGTGCAGTTGGCACCTTGACAGACACACAAGTCTCAGTGCATGAAGACTGACTGTACAAAGCCAGACTGACAGACGCAACAGCAGACACATATTTCAGACAGACAGGGAGCCAGTTGAGAGAACGGGTTTCAGCAAACCTGTAATATTAGATGAAAACTAACACCTCGATAACTAGGCTCTTCCAGCCAAGCCTGCTACAGTTCACTGTGACCTTTAGGTTTGACCACGCCCCCACCATATCTCAGACGATCATCCCTGCGACACACAGTAACACGTTCAGTACGGATTAGCGGGTGGCTCTCTTTCCCAAATACACACGGAAGATTAATGTCTCTAGCCTTTCCCCACAAGCAACAGCATTGTTTCTCTGATCTTTAAAACGAAAACCTTTTCTGCTGCATGTTGAAATACAATGTAAAAAAACACACAAAATGCTGTTTTAATGCCTTGGAAAATGATCTACAGCCAATCCAGTATGGGACTGTTCGTGTTTCATACAGAAAAATGTAAGAATTAAAGAAACATTCAGAGCCCAAAGGTGGCCAAATGGGTCTTAAGTGGTGATACGTCAGTGTTACAGAAATCAACAGCTTTCTATTGCCAGTAGTGACTGTTAGATCAGCACTCGTATGTCCAGTTAAGAACACTCTAATCACATACTTGCGATCTTGCACCTTAAAGGGTTAAATCCCACAGATCCAATCTTGGGAGGAGATAGGCATTGGCTGCTGTCAAATTTGGCCAATAATTTGACCTCGGCATCCTGATAAGAGGCCACAGGAGAGAGAGGGGCTGATTGATTGAGGTTGGGGCATAGAAGTGGAGGTGTTCGGGCCGATGGTGTGGAGGTCAGAGAGCTGCAGTGCCCTCCGGCTCTCCATATCTCGCTGTCAATGAGAACAAACGCTGACACAGCCATGACCTTTCACCCCTGCATTAACCCCACCTCCAGTCCCAGTCCAGAGGTCAACAGCTGACCCCAGAGTACCAGTGATGAGAGGAACACCCAAGGGGGCTGGGTTTGGGGTATGGAGAGTGAATATTGGCAGGGCAGATCATGTACACAGGGCAACATCATAACTGACACAGTGCAGTACTCCTCATTAACTGTGCCAGATAAGGGTGGTCTTACTCCATATCCTAGCTGATATGAGTGGTGTGTGAGTCCCAGCACAGCTGTGAATCCTATGAGAGGCTCCCTTTCAAATGGAACAACAGGGCCATAAAAAGGGGCCACACCCTTTCAGGTAATCTTCTGTCAATCACCGCCACTGAAAGCTCTCAGGCCACACCCCTCGCAAAGATAAGATTTAGGTTCCAACTCACACACCTATAATTTGGCCCAGATCTAAAGGGCCAGTATGGCTACCTCCACAGTCTTACTTCCCATTCCCTGAGGTGAGATGTTTGCAGCAGAATCCCATATCTTCCTTTGTCCAGCTGGACCCTGCTACCCCCCCAAAGAAATACTTCCCAGGCATTTAACTTTTCTTGTTCATAGGCTCCCTCTCAGACATTCTTTTTTAGAGCTGCCTGAAAGCCCAGTTATCAGATTCCTGCCTACTGCTTCCACAGTAACCATAACAGAATACCACATACAAGTACATTTTGTTAGACAGACCCGCAGGAACCGATCTAAGGTCTGTTATCCTGTTCCTAATTCTTACCCACTCATTTTGTGCCACAATTCTAAATCCAGTGGCATTATCTACACCAGCATGGAATTCACCAGAAATACAATGAGAAGTGAGTACTCTCACTGTGACAACATTTTCATCATTCTGGCAAGGGGCTTTGGACATCTACAATGAAACACATTCTAATGCCCGAGTGTAATGTTTAATAGGATTACACGTGCGTGTGTGTGTGTGTGTGTGTGTGTGTCTGGCGCACGGCGCAGAACACCAGAGCGTGCCTCAGCAGGTGTGTGAGGAGCTGTCCGGCCCCGCAGAGTGACGGGACACTCTGCCGTCTCCCGGCTCCCCAGGTCCCATCTCCAACATGTCTGAATTCATGAATTTATGAATAATCCACAGCTCCACAGAGCAGCACATCCACCTGACTGTATTCCTGAGAGGAGCCACATAGAGGCACAATACTAATGTAATGCTCATCGGCACTATACCACAGTGGACATCGCTCTGGGGAGGAGGATGTCAAGTGAGGATAGGTATTCAACACACACACACACACACACACACACACACGCCGCCACACACACACACCAGAGGGTTTGAGGGCATGAGTCATCAGGGTATGTCAGGATACACTGTTCCCCACATATCTAAAGCTAATGGATGCCGCCCTCCACACACACACACACGTACACACACACACATACACACACACAGTTAAACTCTGTAATACTCATTTTCATTTGTGCTTGCTGTACATCAGGTATCACGTTCCCCACATACAGTACACACAGCCTTGAATATGGAGCACAATACCTGTCAAGAAAGAATAGGGAGGGAGAGAAAGAAAAAAGAAAGGAAGGGAAAGAGAGAAAGAAAGAAAGAAAGAAAGCTGGCTGTAATTAAATCCCATAATACCACAGCCGCTAGAATAATGTTTGAATTGTAAAATGTAATAGTGCCTCACTGAGAATAGGTAGCACCATACTTAAAGCACAAATGTGGAAAAGCCTAGTGATGCTCACTGCTTTGAAAAAAAAAAAGTTATTATTTCTACAACGGTTCATATACTGTACTTACTTATATTAATTCACTGAGAGGCATTTACTTGCATATGTACTTATTTCATTATATAAAACCATTTTAAGCTTATTTTTATACTTAATAGCATATTTATTGAGCCGTATGTTTAGCTATTTAAACACGGACAGATTTCTCCCTCTACGCCCCGGTGTCAGTGCTCACCAGTTAGAGGTGTCACTTCGGTTTAAACTCAAACTGACACTGCGGGGCTGTGGCCCTCTGCCATGAGAAATAACACCGTCTGAGACACCACACACACGGCCCGCTGTGGCAAGATGAGCAATCTGACCTTTCACGCCGTTCAGGGGAGTTTTGTTTTCCTGTTATCCGATGCAGCTAACCTATAGCACGCCTTCAGGTGACCTGCAACCCACCCAGGCAGGGCGGGGATCTCTGAGAGACGCCAGACGACGGCACTGCCCGTTTTACTCCGCCGAGACTCCCTGGAATCCCGGCGTTCCCGCGCGTGTTCGTTCTCACACTCTCAGAAATAAAGGTATGAAAAGTTCCCAAAAAGGCACTGTCTGCTGGGGTGGTACCCTATAGGTGCATTAAAGCGTACCCCAAACCAGCATTATGCAATTAATTTGTACCATTTTTGCTTGGAAAATGTACAAATTTGTACCCAAAGATAAGATATGGAGGACTCCCTTGTAAATGAGATGTAAATCTCAATGGGACTATTTCCAGGTAAAGTAAAGGTTAAAAAATTTTGATTTACTTTTTTAATTATTGTACTTGCAGGGTACATTTGACAAATCAAAAATGTACCTCCACTGTCACTATATTTCTTAGAGTGCAGGTTTTAGTGGATAAGCCCCCTCTACCACCCCCCCCCCACCCCCCCCCACACACACACACACACACACCTGGCAAACATAAAGCCAGCGATCCTTCTTCTGGGACGAATCCAAGGCAGGATGAAACCCAATCCATAGCGCTGAATTTATTCTCACACACTATAAGGTGACAAATCACTTTGTGTCATCTCTGTGCCCAAAGCAGTGCAGCTTCCAAAAGCTTCCAAGCAGCAAAACCGTCAGGTACCTACATATTTATGCAGGCAGCTCCACGTCGGACAGGTAGCACCGGGTGGCAGTCTACAAAGTGCTGTGAGTCACCCTTTTACAGTGTTTACAAGCTCGAAAGCCGAGTGGTATTAATAAAGAAACCCTTGTAAAATGGCGAACACTTCTGAGTACATGGGTGCGCAGGCAGGAAGCGAAGGCCTCTGTGTTCTAACAGACGACACGCGGGATCTGCGCGGCTGCGTGACGCCCATTTCCCTGCTTCTTTTCAGCCCTTTTTAACGCGACGCTGAAAGAAAGCTATTTATAGATATGTCTGAGCGGGGAGAGCTGGCAATCTGTCTCTTTAAACGCACAGCATAAACCAACGCCAGTTTACCTCTGCGTCTACTGATCACTCATCTCTCTCTCCGCTCCCTTTCCATCTCTTCTCTTCTCCTCTTCTTCCATCTTCCCCCAGCCTGTCCTTTGGCCTCTACTCCCCCCCTCCCTCTCTCTCACCCCCGGCCCCCTGCCCTCACCACGTGTAGCCATAATTGGCGGCCACCTTTTCCGTGTGAATCTCTGCCCTCTCGCTCTGACCCGGCGTCCGCCGAGACGCGGGCGTTCATGGTTTCTTGGGCTGCGTGTCTGTTTAGCTCGTCTGACCCCTGACCCCACGGGCCCGTAAAGCCACCCGGCTGAGCAGTAAACATGACCGATGGCCTTCCTGTAGCCGGGGCCCGGGACACGAGAGACCACATCAAAGTGTGCCCGGTGCGTCCCATAAAACCTGAAATGTGCAGGTTTCATTTATTTTGATCGTTTTTCTCTCGCCCCCCCCCCCCCCCCCTTTTTTTTTTAAAGGAGCGTGTTCGTCAAAGGCGCTGCTTTTTTGTCCGCCCCGCAATGGTCCTCGGAAGGGAGAGGAGCCTGCGGACCGCTCTTAAAATATCACCCGTCACTGCTCCTAACTCACACCGCCGGCTTCTGCTTACCTTAGGAAAAAAAAAGAAATATTGAAATACAACATCCTATTATGAGCAGAGAATGCATCCCGGCTGACATGCCTGCCCTGCTATTGAATAATTTCAGTCTGGAACAGGAACGTCTGGGAATCCCTACAGTCTCGGGGCCTGATCCTGTCAGCCTGTGTTTAAACGCTCCTGGCTACTCCGCACTGAGAAAAGCACAAATCTGCTTTTTTAAGTGAGAAAAATTGTTTAACCCTGTAAGGCACTGTTGGCAGACTGCATTGTATGTGCATGCCTCTTCAAAATATCCTAAAGCTCACAGTCAGTGGCTGTGATTAATTCTAATGAATACGTCTAAAGATGCAGTTAAGATTAAAATATGCAACGCTACTGTTAAGTGTCATATTTTACTTGCCATGACTAAATGAGAGCAAAACAGTGATTTAAGAGCACATTCCTGAGTTTAAACGTATCTAAGAATAGATTACGGTTGCCCGAGCCTGTCTCTGCAAGCTGCAGGTGCGTGTAATGTAATTCTATGTAATTTCATCAAGCACTTAAAAACCCTTCCTTCAGAAAACTAGTGCTTTGCTTCCCATTTGTTTCAGACGTTCCAAAGATGATGGCTGTGTTTCTCTGTGTGTGCGCGTGTGTGTGTGTGCATGTGTTTCTGTGTGTGTGTGTGAGAGAGAGAGTGTGAGAGAGAGAGGGCAGATGTACATGCTTTCGTGTGCATGCACGTGTTGGTGTGTAAGTGTGCATGTATGTGTGTGTATCTGCATGCGTGTTTGGGTGTGTATGCATGTGAGTGCATGAGTGTGTGTGTGTGAGAGAGCAGATGTGCATGTTTGTGTGTGTGTGTGTGTGTGTGTGCGTGCATGTGTTTATGTGTGTGCATGAGTGTGCGCATGTGTGTGTTTCAGCCCCTGTAGGCCTCATTGGTGGTTGGTTTAGTGTTCCTGGGGGTATTTTTAGTCTGGCGCACGGTTAAAATGCTGCTGGTGGTTTCTAACCAAGCCTCTCCCTCCCCCAGTCCCTCTGGATAAGAGGCTGATTCTGGAGCGCTGCGCTGTGGAGACTCTGGTGAACCTGGCTCCAGGCTGTGAAACACAGGATCGTTCACACAGATCCACAGGCTCAGTTTAACCTTCCACCTCTGGAAGAGGACTGAAGGCCTCAATCTCCGTCTCTGTCTCCCCATCAACACTCTCAGCTCTCATACTGCACACCCACACTGGTTCCTGAGATACCATTAACTTATCATTAATTCTGAAATAGTAAAAACAATTCACAGTTCATGCCAGGAAGCTTTGCATCTTCACAGAATTTTATTATACCACTTCTCACCCAACACGGCTTCTACTGTTCTCCCATTTTAGGACCTGAAAATTGTCGAGTGCTAAAATAATTGGGGAGCCCATCTACTAATTGCGATACACTAGGGTGCGTCAAAATCCTTCAACTTAGGATTGCACATGTGCTGGTGTAGAGCCCTGCCCTTGCGTTAAAGAGAAGATGAAACATTCATGTTTACGCGGCCGTTTCCCCCTCTTAAGCAGAGCCTGCGTTTACAGTGGCACCATCTCCGTGTCTTTTTTTTTTTTTTCTGGTTTATTGGCGTCTGGCGGTTGTGACTTCGGAACATGCGTCGCGCACCCAGACGGGATAAAGAGCCCCGCGAAAAAAGCAGACGGAACGCCATTGCACCCGCAAGTTTCATCGCTCTCCTCCCCGTCGCGGGAGGACCTGTCCGATCGCATCAGTCCCTTCATCGGCCAGCGATACGGATTAGGTTTCCCTTCTGAGCGCGCTCGCTGCGTGCGGAGACTGTCAAGCGGCGAGCTGGCAGGCATGCAGGGAGTCTCTCCCAACAGCTGTACGTGCCTAATTTGATTTGGCAGCGGGAGCGCATCCCCGACAACAGTGAGGCCTCTGTTAGCGCGGCGGCAAAACGACCGCTATCGCCTTTTTACACCTTCTCAGGCGTTTCAGATTACAACGCCGATAAGCGACTCGCGCAAGACAAAGGCTCCCATTCAGCTCCTCTCCGTCCTTGAAGTGCGTCTTAATTAAAAGGGAGAAACAACATCGTTCGTTACAACAACAAAAAAAACGTGACGAGAGGGCCGTACAGTAAGCCGGCCGAGATAACAGATCGTCGAGCGCGATAGAGCGCTGTTTTAGCGATACGCCGTGAATGGGCCCACGGGATAGCAGCTAAACCGACTCCCGTATAAATCTTTTCCTGACATGACAGGAACAGCGAAGGAACACAGGGAACAGGTACAGGCTTACCGACCTGAGAGTCCCACGCAGTGCTTTGTCATGCTGTGAGGTCAGAACTGGGCACGCTCAGTCGCAGCTGCCGCTGAGACGGACATGTTTCAGCGTATCCCCCACCGCTTCAGGCAAGTCTAACGATTGACCTGTCAGACATTCTGTGCACACCTGTTCTTCTACATCTGCATCTCTCACACCTACACTCCACAGGAGAGAGACAGCAAGCCTGCAACCATCTACCACACCTACACTCCACAGGAGAGAGAGACAGCAAGCCAGCAAACATCTACCACACCTACTCTCTACATGAGAGAGAGAGCAAGCCTGCAACATCTCTCACACCTACACTCCACAGGAGAGAGAGACAGCAAGCCTGCAACCATCTACCACACCTACACTCCACAGGAGAGAGAGACAGCAAGCCAACAAACATCTACCACACCTACACTCCACAGGAGAGAGAGACAGCAAGCCTGCAACCATCTACAACACCTACACTCCACAGGAGAGAGACAACAAGCTTGCGACCATCAGAACAACCTGGTCAAGAATTTGAACTCTTTAGTACGAACGGTCAAGACAGGACCACCCTTTCAAATGGCTATTTGAGGAACCAATAGCGCATTAAATATGCAGTGAATATTATAGCTGGGGCTTTGGGCTAAACAGAGGCCTCCTCTATCCGTGGCTAATAATAGCTATTGGCAGCATCTCCATCGCTCCTCGCAGACAGTGTTGAGGATTTCCACGGAATGAGGGTGTACCGTAAATAACAACAGCGGCCCAGCAAGTCCTCACAAGTCCAGCTCCCAGGCCCACAAACACGCTAAATTACAGGCCTACGACAGCACACGGCAGCAGCAGCACTTAGGGAGGCGGAGGACTCTGCACTCCAGCTACACGGTAAATGAGCAGCCTGTTTGTGTCAGGGAAAGGAAGCTCCCAGAATCCCGCTCTCCCTGAGGGGGTAGAGAGGAACACCTGAGGCACATTCCGCATTCCACTGCGTTCCGTGCCGTTCCGTTCTGTCCCATATTCCACTCTGTCCCATTTCATTCAGCTCCACCCCGATCCATCCATCCCAGACCTGGGTTCAAATAGTCTTTATTTTGGATTCTTTTTGCATTTGATTAAGCTTGCTTGGTGTATTAGAAGAAATTAAATGATGCCCATGTGCTCCTCCTTGCAGGCTCAAATGCACCAGGCAACATCAATAGAGCACAGAAAAGTATTTGAATCTGAAAGTAATACTATTTGAACCCAGGCCTGGTTCCCTCACGCGCCGTTCTAACAGAAGCAGAACTGAAAAACAACGGCGAACGCTCATCCCAAAATCTTGTGATGCTCAGAATTATGGCATAACCCAAATAAGCACATGTAAATATTAGGATCATATAAACATAGGCCGGTTGGTTTTATGGATCCTTATAGCATTTTATTACTGTATGGTAACAAGCTGCCATGAAGCTGCAGCAGAATTCTGAAGCGAGGACCCTGAGAAAGTCATCTCATCAGGAATCCTGTCCATCCGAGCTCCCAGCAGCTGTGTCCGAAATACGGAGCTCTGGGAATGTGCGCCCGACGAAACCTTCCCAGAACCCCCCCCCCCCCCCCACCTCCGTCAGTCAGACAAAGACCTGCATTGTTCCGCTGGGCTTGAGAGGACTTTTAGATGGAGTGTGCTTAGAACAGAGAACAGTTCCCTCTTTCCCACTGACAGTCCAGCCCTGTGAGCCACACGGCCATCCCACACAACTATGTGCAATTCAGACCCCCCGAGCCAGCCAAAAACCATCCCGCACACACAGACCCATCCGCTTTTACACTGCCATCCCACACACACACACACCCATCCGCTTTTACACTGCCATCCCGCACACACAGACCCATCCGCTTTTACACTGCCATCCCACACACACAGACCCATCCGCTTTTACACTGCCATCCCGCACACACAGACCCATCCGCTTTTACACTGCCATCCCGCACACACAGACCCATCCGCTTTTACACTGCCATCCCACACACACACACACCCATCCGCTTTTACACTGCCCCAGTACCTCCAAACCGGTCTACCTGCAGACCGGAGATTAGGCTAACCAGCCTGCCAAATTCAGATAAACAGGAATGAGTTGCCCCCCGGAAATATCTCCACTTCAAGTGTTCCTGGTTTTCCTTTTCCTTGATGACTTCACTTTACTCTCCAAATCCTCTGCTTCTGTTGGCCCTGCCGCTAACATCTACCGAACTTCGCTGTGTTCGGCCACGGCAACATGAAAGTCTGAGGCTGTGAGGGAATTCACTAACTCTACAAAAGGCTGATATCCTGAAAAAAAGCCGGATTTCTCCCAGGCTACCCAGGAGTCTCCGTACCTGCAGTGTGATCTAGCAGATAACGCCTAATAATGAGATCCAGAGGGACCCGGAACGATCCGGAGGGATCCAGAGAGCGCTGCACGATGCCTCAGACTCCGGGGAGATCCGGAGAGATCCGCAGCGTCGTGCTGTCGGGACATGGAGCGTGGGACGCGCTCGACAGTGCGGGATACCCTTCAGCGAGAAACCGTAACTGTTCATTTAATAAATAAACAAATAAATAAACAAATAAATAAGAATGCTGCTGTGGTAGGGGGGCTGAGATTGAGCCGGGGCGACGGTGACAGCTGTGCAGGATTCCCAAACAGAACAGAGGAGCGCTTTGTTACTTTTCATTCTCGTTACGCTCTGATTAAAAAGCGAAGTGGGGGGCAATATTCTCGCTGGCTGTGAGCCAAAACAATGCTCCAGATAAAGTTTACTCACGTCTACACCCCTATCTCCCCTGTACTGTATTTCCAACCACATAAACATAACTAAATAACTTTGCACGATAACAGCATAATACCACGGCAGCAATAATAACAGGCAGTCAGATCGACCCCACTCCTCCGACTCCAGTGCTGTGTGAGAACTCTGATATCACTGTTGTTTTAGGAGACCTTGCCCATTTTAGGAAGGGATTAAGTCCCGGGGTTCATGGGAAACGTAGTTTCCCTTAAAGACTTCCTAATCCGTAGGTAAACACGCAAAGAGAGGTCTGAGCGCCTTGGCAGCGGGAGAACGCTCGGCTCTCTCCCGAGGCGGCGTGGCCTCAGTTTAACACCGCAGCGGGGAGGCGGGACAACAGGCCCGCCACCGAGAGACCTAGCCTGCCCCGGGTCCCCGCCAATTAACCTGCCGCAAAGGTTCCATCTATAAAAAAGAGCCACCTCCAGATCCCGACTCAAAGTAAGAGCAGCTTGTGCCAGTTGATCTCCGACATCTCGTCTGTATCGGCAGGAGGAATTTCCATACATATTCTCTACGCGAAACTGAATTTGTTTAGCAGATCCTTTGGAAAAGTTGCAGCAGCATATGCATACGGTAACTAGCCTTTACTGCATGAGCCAGCATTCATAGTGCTGCTAATTAGGTGTGTGTCTCCTGCTGGACCTCCTACTAAAATCCCTCCCTCGGATTTTATTTTCAAATGCGTACTGAACTCCGCACATGAATTTCAAGCAAGGTGCCCTTTAAAAACATTATCAGCCCATTAGGTTCTGAGGTACAGTATAGATGCGGTGGGGCAGGAACAGAATGATTCTGAATGACTCTCGTGAGGTACTCAAACCTCACAATGCTCCCTGGCTAAACTGGCAACTGTATAGCCTGCTGCCTGATGTTGCCCAATCCCATTTAGCAACTCTTCTAGTCCATTAAAAAGAGCTCTCACCAATTCTCTCTGTCATAATAACAGCAATAAAAGTAACAGTAGTCTGCTTCATTGCTGTGATGGAGATTTGCTTGCTTAGCAACAAACAAAAGTAAAGACAAATCAATAGTTTTATTTCCTTTAACCAATATTCATGTGCAACGATATGAGTATCTGCGGAAAATAGCTGATAATTCACATTAAATTATTTACTGACCATCAAAGCAAATGAATGCAGATCTCTCTGTGGTTATTTAACATAAGACAGCTCCAGTTTCCTAATGCAGGTGGGTGGAGGTTTGCTACTTGCCTGTGTGTATAATCAAATATTGGAATATGAGACAAATATGAGCTAAAAATGCACAACAAATATAGTGAGAGGCACAGTCAGAACATAATCCAGTTATCTACTGCAGTCTGCTACATTAATACTTATATCTTACCATTTAAAATTAAGACTCCTAATCCAGATCAAATGAGATTATTCAACCAAGATGTTTTTATGATTGCAGCTGTTTCTCGTACCTTCCCAATCGCCCACAAATTTTGCATTTTGTTATTAGTACGATTTACACTAGACGCCCACACACTTCCTGTGGAACTGACTGCGGTTTGATGTGGTTTAATGACACATTAAGGACACATTTACTGGAACTGAAACTGGAATACTTCACTAGCCACTCTTACTGGCCTTGTGGACTGGGGTTTTGCAGGCTGCAGGTTTACAAGATGGCAGCAAGCGATGCGGAGAGGTGCTGTCTATCACTCAGGAGGGCTGATGAACAGGTGAAGGCTAGGGGTTTGTCCTGTCCAGGCCTCACTGGCCCACTGAGATCCCCAAAGAGTTCATCTAACAGGAACGAAGCTATTCTGGGGCCCGGTCTGTGTGGGTGAGCCGCATCACTGAGCTGAAACGGGGACTTCCTGTTTATGGCTGATTGGGTCTGGGCTATGCCTTCAACTGTATTCTACCCTACATTCCCTTAATCTATACACATCCAATCCCCTTCAACTGTATTCTAACCCCATTCCAACCCTTAATCTAAACACATTCAATCCCGTTCAACTGTATTCTACCCCCATTCCAACTCTTAATCTAAACACATCCAGTCTCCTTCAACTGTATTCTACCCTCCATTCCAACTCTTAATCTAAACACATCCAATTCCCTTCAATTGTATTCTACTCCGCATTCAAACCGATCATCTAAACAATGGCAGGCAACACTGGTCCATGAGTGCCATTACATTGATCAGGTTTAATTAATGTAGGAGACCATGTCCAGGAGTGATTTAGCACTTCACCATTCTGAATTATTCAGGCTCCGATTTTTAATCATCCATCAAACTCTTATGATCAAGCAGCGATGGAACAAAAAAACAGAAACAGAAAGTCACCGGCACTCGACAACCAGGGTCGCCTACCCCTGATCTATCTGCCATTCATATTCTATTCTACATTCTACATACATTCTGCCAATAATCTAAACATATTCAATCTGCCCTTTAACTGTTTCATCCAATCCCTTAATCTCAGCCCACATCTACCCTCCTTATCACTTCGAACTCTGAACCCCACCTATTGCCCACCCACATTCCTCACCTCACATTCCGTAATGCACCCAGGTTTAAGCATGGTTATGGACTGGGCTACAATGCTTCTATACCCTTAAGACAGCAGTGACATATACCACAATACTGTATGATGTATAATTCTGCATCATGTTCTGTAACAGTAGCTATGGAGACTCTGGCATTAAAGAAGTCATTAAATATGCAGTGAGCATTCCCACCTTCATTGCGTGCCGTATAGCACTAGCATACTAAATAAAGCAAGTCAACAATCCACCGTACCATTATTCAGCCAGTGACAACATTTCTCTACATTGCACACAGCCTAGTGGCTAAGGGCGGTCTGTAGCGTAGTGTTTAAGGTACATAACTGGGACCCGCCAAGTCGGCGGTTCGATCCCCGGTGTAGCCACAATAAGATCCACACAGCCGTTGGGCCCTTGAGCAAGGCCCTTAACCCTGCATTGCTCCAGGGGGGATTGTCTCCTGCTTAGTCTAATCAGCTGTACATCGCTCTGGATAAGAGCGTCTGCCAAATGCCAATAATGTAATGTAATGTATATGACTCGGACCCGGAAGGTTGGTGGTTCGAACCCCCGTGTAGCCGCGATAAGATCCACACAGCTGTTGGGCCATTGCTCCGGGTGGGATTGTCAACCGGCGTAGTCTAATCAGCTGTAAGTCGCTTTGGATAAAAGCATCAACTATATCACAAATTCGATGAAAACAGGATGATTTAACGATTTTCTAATTATGCTATTTAATTATAATACCTGCATATCCAGCTATAGTGGATATATCATAGCTGTAATTGTGTCATTCTGTCAAAATCTGACGCTTTGTTTCCTAGGAAAATAAGCCTGTCTCAGCACTGAACAGTGGTGTGTGATGAGGTTTGCATCAGTGCTGAGGCTCTGGGAGAATTGCAGTACCATCTCTGTGCTCCAATAGAGAATAAAAAGGCAGTTGTTCACCAGTAGATCAGTTCAGAAACATTAACATTAATACTACCAGAGCAACATTACTTTCTGACCCGAGCGTGAATTCATAATACCCTTCAAACCATATCCTGCATGAGATTAACGTGCGGTTTATCGGCCACCCATAGCTCAACCTCTTAATGAAGGCAGCCTCCAGCCTCACTCTGCTCCCACCTAACGCCCAGCCCTCTGCTTCTTCATTCACAAACTGCCCACCAACACACACACACACAGGTGTGTACATGCAAAGACAAACTCACACACACACACTCACACACAATTTTACTTGTCTGACAGCTGGTTATATTTTCCCTGGGTGAGCAGAGCAGACATTATTATTCGATCCTGCCAGACAGTCAGCATGAGACAGCACGCCAATATAAATGAACGTCTTTTTCATGAAAAAAAGAAACCATACCGTATTATTACCCAATAATAAAATGGCATCATATTATCTTTTTTAACCGGATTACTTCCCAAAAAAATCAATGCTGCAGGAGCATCGCGCCGCAGGAGTTGGCAGAAGGCAGAAGGGATTATGGGATATGGACAGATGTCATTCAGTTGATAACTGATCGCAGTGACACCGTAATGTGGTGCAGTAATGGAAATGGAGACCCGCTCTTCCGATAATATTATTTCAGATCAAAAAACGAGATGGAAATCTACGCACGGGTGAAAACAGAGAGCCAATTTATCTCGCCAACAATGTGGAAAAAATAAATATAAATAAATAATCGAACAAGCCTCCCCTTGGCGTTGCGGCCGATGCAACGATCGTACATCGATCAGGAGTGCTAAATTACATCTCACGGAGGAGACAGCGGCAAGGTGAAGGCGAGTCATCTCTGAGCCGCTCGATCCCGACGGGGGGGGGTGGGGGTGGGAGGAACGCTGCCCTGACCCGCCCAAACGATCAGCGCCCGGGAACACAGAAATATTCCGAGCTCGACCTCATTTGTCTACCGGTCGGCTGCCTGACACCCAATCCCGTTGGCCACGTGCGCGGAATTCCGCAGACGCCGACGAGCTCCGTCGCAGTCGGGAAGGGAGAAATACTCCGCACCGTAGCGGCTGTGCTCCTAGCACAGGAGCCGGGCCCAACTTCTAGACTTTCCCATGATGCCTCGCCTTAGCCGTGCGACTGGAAACTCCCATCCAGACATACGAAGCCCCGAAGGCAGGGCTAACTAGGAGATGCTTTAAACCACTTCAAATTACAATGCACTGAAAGAAGATACGGCCAGGCCAGCACTATCTCCCACGCAGATCTCTGCAGATGTTCCTGGGCTGACATCTGTAGGAGCCAGAGTTTCATTCAGTCTTCCTGTTGGCAAGAATCCCTAGAAGGTTAACACGGAGGATGACTGAAAATCAACCGCCTCGTTAAAGATATTGCAGTATCTCGTTTTACCTCTTAGAGGAATCCTTGTGTGCCTTTGCTGTGTCTTCAAAATGAACATGAGGAGGAAGAGTATCCAAGCTTTCATTCCTCTGTGCTCTGGAAAATAATCTCTGAGCCTGATATCTGATATGATGGGATTACAGTCATGTGAAAGAGGTAGTTACCCACATTTGGGTAACAGATGCATTTTATCATCTTTGGACAGAGAGGGACAAGGCTGGGCCACAGAGAAGAAACAACAGGAAAGTAAAGAAAGGATAAAGGAGGGGACCAATGGTGAGAGAGTGAACATGAGGGAGAGAGAAAGAGAGAAAGAGAATGTGCGTGCAGGCCTGTTTCCCTAAACTGCCTCAGGATGGAGTTTTCAAACACAATGAAAAACTTACAGCCACAAGCTTTTAACAATGCTAACCAAACACACTCTACCAACCCTGCCCCTAACCAAACACATTCTACCAACCCTGCCCCTAACCAAACACATTCTACCAACCCTGCCCCTAACCAAACACACTCTACCAATCCTGCCCCTAACCAAACACACTCTACCAATCCTGCCCCAAACCAAACACACTCTACCAACCCTGCCCCTAACCAAACACACTCTACCAACCCTGCCCCTAACCAAACACATTCTACAAACCCTGTCCCCTAACCAAACAGCAACCTATGTAGAGAAGCTGTGCAACCCTGCATGCACACACACTCATACACACACACACACACACACACACACAGGACACATTCCCAGTTCCCACACATATTTACACTGCAGTGAAACACGAGGCTGAGGCGGTGAGAGAAGACACGCACGCTTGGAACCCAAATCACGGCTTTTTTCACTTCATCCCCCAGTCTTAATTACAGCATCTGTTTGTCTGCGGCTAACCGACGCCTCGATAAAAATAGGCATCAATGTCATTTATTTCCGACTTTCAGTAAAAGCGCAATATGGCGCAGGAATTATGGGAAGGGCCGTGCGGAATATTCTCCCCGTTCCGCGCTCTAAATTACGCCCAGGCTGGGGGCCCATTGCCGCATCACACGCCACCTGCCCCTCTCCAGGTGGCGAGCCGTGCTGGGGGAGCGGAGACACACGCAGCCCGCCGTTCACACAGGCCACTGCAGTCTGCAAACAACCAACTGTGAGAAATATTAGCATTATGCTCATCTATTAGTTAGAGAGCCCAGAGCGGAATTAGTATGATTTTTTTATTTTTATATCTCTGCACAGTGTGAAACGCATTCACGCACTTGAGGATAGAATGGCAATGTCCTCTACCAAACAGTCACAAGAACCATATGTCAATGTCTACAGAGTTGCAAATCATCTCTGGATGTGTCAAAGCTTCAAATATTGTCCGCTTGTGGCAAAACAGCTTGGAAAATAGTTTTTGTTGGGGTTTTGTGGTTGCCTGAAGGATTCAAATTGAAATGAGTGAGTATTGTATCAGTGTTGTGTCCTTGAGCAATGTACTTGGTGAAATTGCTTTGGTCCAGTCACATAAAGGTAAATAAGCTGTATAAATGGGTCTGGGATGAGACTGTCTTCCGAGCCAATGAATAATGCAATGTCCCCATTGCTCTAACTGCTTCCCCAAATTGTTGCTTATAAATGTTGCAAGTTCTGCATGCTTTATCAACACCAAGAGAGCAGCATCTGTGCAGTAACATCCACCAGCTCTGACACTCGGCCATTACCCTAAATGAAAGAATGTTCCCATCATCTGACCTTCAATTCTCACTTCATTTTCGTCGCTTTGAGTGTGTATTTGCATGTGCAGAGGTATCCTCAGTATGCGTGTATGTGTGTGCGTATGTGCAAGTGCATGCACGCGTATGTTTGAGCACTTACGCGTATGTATGTGGTTTTTGAGCAAGCATTTGTGTATGTGTGCATGTGCTTCTGCACGTATCTATATGCATCATATTTATGGATGTGCTTGTGACTCCCGTGTGTGCAAATCTCTATGCATGCATCAATACATATATTTCTTATTATTAACCTTTACACGGGGTAGGTTGACTGAGCAAGCATGCTCTTTTGCAGCAATGCCCTGTGATCGAGTAATCGAATCTGCATGTCATTGTATCGTATCTGTACATACGACCATGCATTTCACCACGGGGCCCCACAGCACTCCATGCAAACTGAAACGCAGTCCTCGTTTGTGCCTCAGGTGACACATAGATATGAGAGCCGTAAAGCGGTGGGCTATACCTACCCCGAGTCACGCCCAACCCCACCCTGGGGAAGGGGACTCGGCCCCGGGGGGAGACACACGGAGCAGGCCCGCCGTGTCATGTGATGCCTCTCCGCTCCATAATCGGCACACTAAACAAACAGCCGCCAGGCTCCCGCACAGGCTGTCCGTTAGCTGCCGGCATCGCAGAACGCAGAACTCGCCCCTCTGAGGGACACAGTGCGGAGGTGAGAGAGCGGCCCGCTTCTCACCCAATGAAGACTCCGCCGTTCCCCTAATGGGTATTTACAGGTCAGCGCGGGGCTTGTTGTCTTCCAGCGCGACAGCAGAAGAGCTCGTAACACCCCGCCCCGCGAGCACTGATAATGGGCTTCCATTGTTTCCTGCTTGTTTTTCATTCAGTCTTACAACCTCCACTCCCTGACAGACGACGGGGGAAAAAAAAGACCCAAGACAAAAGGCAACGGAGAAGGTTGCTGTTTCCTAAAAGACAAAAAACAAAGCACGGCGCTTCTGATACTAATTAGCCTGATTCTCATTAGCCGGCAAAGCAAGGAGGTACACGCAAAAGTAGCTAACGCTGGGGACACAGTAGCTAACGGCACTTTTTGTCGTTTGTCATATTTGCTCCAATGATTCAGAGGGAAGTTATGCATTGCCTGGGCATACCCCATACCTGAATCTTTATGTATTCGGCCATATTAGTGCACAGGCTAGATGACAGAGATGGGCTCTTCAATTAATTCCAAGTTTGAGCATATTTGAATGATCAAGGCGCCCAAACACTGCATGAAGCTCCAGCTCAATCTGCACAAATAATATCTCTCAAAGAGAAATCTTCCGGCAGGAAAATGAATAACAAACATCACAGAAATATCAGTTATTTTATGCAAATAGTCTTCAGCCCTCCCCCGTGATATCAATTCAATTCAATACATTTCAAAAATGTCATTGCATACTAATCCAAGTCAACTCAATCAAATCAAAGAATATAGCCGTAATCAAATATTCAGCATCATAGCGACCTGGTTTCTGTGTCATTGCATCATCTTTGCAGATGAAGTGGGGAGTGTTGCTACTTATGACATCACAGCGAGGGTTTGTCCACTGTGCTATGGGATTGGATGGGGGGGGGTTTAGGATTCTCCTGGAATTAGTAATCATTGAACCCCCTCCAGAGAGGAGACAAAGACATTGCCTGCATACAGATAACAGAAATGAAAGACTAAGAGACAGAAAAACAGGACTGAAGGCTATCCAATCTGAAAAAAGGGCTAATCTGTCTGAAGGATTTTATGTTAGCCCAGTACTATGGCACCCGATTCAACTAATTAACTAATCATGGGGCCATTTTCAATCAGTTATTTCCCATTTTCTTTCCTTGCTCCTTCTCTTGCTCCTAGCTGCACCCATCAGGGGAGGCAGAAACAGAAAAGGAGGTGAATCCAGAAAACGTGAATTAGGCAAATGCGATGCCCTTGCTCCTTCAAATGTCAGTTCAAAGCCACGTCAGTTACAGACATGGCATATGCATGGTAGAGGATCAACTGGTTGACCATTTATCAAAAAAACTTCCACAAAGGATCAAAAAAGAAAACATGAAAAATGTTTTTTTGGTCAAGAAAAGTTCGGGAGCCTCCTAACTTCAGCTCCTACCTCATAGAAAGAACATTTCGGTCATTGGATTTAATTCCATTAAAGATGGCGGACCTCAATCGATTCCCAGGGTCAGGCTGAGAACAAGGAGACAGGAGGTGAAAAACAAGTGATCGGAAAGACCCCCACGGTCTTCGATCTAGACCTCGACAAGTCGAATAAGGTGTCTTAGCGCAGGGCTAAAACAAAAACCTTTTGGGATAAGAATGGGCACCCTTGTTCTTAACAGACTTACTGAAGGACGCGCAGGAGCGTCAGGCTGAAGACACTCGGCACAGGGGAGTGCCACGGGAGCTTAAACGTCCCTTCTCCAGGCAGAGGCTGTGATCCTGTGAGCTCGTTCCAGGCTCATTTAGGGCATTAACATTCTACGTCACGAGGCTTTTGACACACTTAAGAGTCCAATTAAAGTGTGAGAGAAACGCTGCAGTCGAAGTTAGAGTCGTCGCTCGAACCCACTGCCGAACTTTCCGGCCGCTAGACAAAGATCAGCTCGTCTGCTTTCCAGGTTTGATCCCCCGGTCGCCTAATTTGCAGGCAAAATTGTGCAAAGAGCCTTAATTAATATTGAAAGGGGATGAGGGAAATATGGCAGGGGATGGAGTGAATTATTCAGAGCCGTCGGATTTGTGAAATCTCATTGTCTTTTCAAACTGCGGAGCGGACACACGGCGGCAATACCAGCCCACGGGTGAAACCCAGAGTGGACACAATACAAAGTCAGACACAGACAGCTACAGACTCAGTACAGAGCAGAATTAGAGACAGTACTACTGACGCTAGATTCAGTACAGACCTAACAAGCTCCAGACTCAACACAAAATCAGAAAAACTTACAGTACAGATGAATATTTAAACACTGGGAGCATTTGTCATGACAAAAACCTAACTGTCATTCTGTAATTGCATGGTAGTAAGATGAAGGGAGTTGGAGTATAATAAAACACTGGGGCATGCTGGGTAAGGGTGGGGGCAGTCAGTCTGACGGACAGGGCCCATGCGTGCTGTCGCTAATGGTCACGTTAAACACGCTTTTACTGCTGTGAATTCATTAGTGTCGGGTCCAGGCCAGAGGTCCTGACAGCGTTGAGCGTGGGTTATGGGCCCGGTGCGTTCCCCTGCCTCCTGTAACTGCGTTTCACAGCGTGCCTGACGGCCGGCTGCCAAGGAGCAGGCCAATCAAAGTGATCTTTTCTGCTTTCGCAAATTATCCAGTTTTACTCCTTTCCGCCTCTCCCAATTGGACAAGCGCTGGGAGAGCTGCAGCCAGCATGAAGGGCGAACGCCGTCTACACACGTGACGCGATTCTTTCAGCTGCGCTACGCTATCGTGCTAACGCGCTAAAGCCGCCATGGCATTACACGAACAGAGACGGTCAAAACGCAGCTCTGATCTCAAAATAAAAGTATTCAATATTGGGGGGTGAGGGTGGGGGGGTGTTAAGTACATTCCCCTCCCCCCCAAACAATAGATACAAATCCTGAACACATTCTCACACGATGTGGACCAGCTTCGCCACATCTATGAGGCAGGACAGGAGGGAGATGTGGCGACACAAGGCTTATTTTAGTGGGAATGTGGGGGAAAAAAGCCAATAATTCCCAACAATTAAATAAGTGAGAGAGAGAGAGAGAGGGACGAGAGGGAGAGGCCCACAGGTCTGAGGTGTCCTTAAGAGAGAGACCCACAGGTCTGAGGTGTGTTTAAGAGAGAGAGACCCACAGGTATGAGGTGATCTGAAGACCCACAGGTCTGAGGTGTGTTTAAGAGAGAGAGACCCACAGATCAGAGGTGTCCTGAAGAGAGAGAGACCCACAGGTATGAGGTGATCTGAAGAGAGAGACCCACAGGTCTGAGGTGTGTTTAAGAGAGAGACCCACAGGTATGAGGTGATCTGAAGAGAGAGACCCACAGGTCTGAGGTGTGTTTAAGAGAGAGAGACCCACAGATCAGAGGTGTCCTGAAGAGAGAGAGACCCACAGGTCTGAGGTGTGTTTAAGAGAGAGAGACCCACAGATCAGAGGTGTCCTGAAGAGAGAGAGATCCACAGGTCTGAGGTGTGTTTAAGAGAGAGAGACCCACAGATCAGAGGTGTCCTGAAGAGAGAGAGACCCACAGGTCTGATGTGTCCTTATTAACAGAAGCGGAGGAAAAGCAGTTCTTGAAGGACCATCTGTGAATATCAGATTGAAGATATGAGTCACAGGGGAATACAGTGGCTGTTTGAACAGTCATTCTGAAAATGTGACTTAATTGGGGGATAATTTAGCACATTTGCTTGCTAAATTACTAAATGACATTAGCATTCTACATTATGAAGTTTCCTACACAAATATAGTCCAATTGAAGTGTGAGGACATTAGGCATGATTTTACTATTAAAATAAGGCTAGAGTTAATGCCTATGGGTTTCCAGCAACCAATATTGTCAAAACAATAGACCAGTTTACCAAACAATATACAGTACCTGTTGTATTCATAGGTGTCTTACGTCTATATATTTTAGCCAAAGCAACATCCAGAAGGTGTGATAGAAAAATATATTCTTATATATTTTATATGTGTTGCAAATGGCAAGGTGAACTTCCCAACTCAATAATCAATAAAGTCTCTCTATCTGTTCTGTTCTGTTCTATTCTGTTGCATGGAAGATAGCCTTTTCAACAAAATAGTTAAATGCTAATAATTATCACTTAAAATAATTATGTCTCAGTCCACTGATTTTTATTCTCATTAGCTTCTCCCGATAATTATATTTTTGTTCTTAGCCCTGATGTAGTATTCATTAATTTTAAATTTAGAGTTGCTAAATTGTGCATAATACTGTGTAAAAATATTATTCTAATGTTGGAGTTATCCAGGGAAAAAGCTTCAGCCAAATTACTTATTACTACTGATAAATGTATACTTGCAGAAATTAGCATTAAACATATCATGGGTACTCATGGCTTGTCCTATACAAGAGTGATAAAAATTTATACATTTGGTTTAGTGCACTGCTGAACACAGTCGCAAGCATGAACTGCACAAAGTGCTATGACACATAAACACAGTCTCTATGGTAACAATGAACAGTAAATATGGCCTCTGTATTATAACCAATAGTGGACGCCAGGGATAATTGCATATAACGAGGGTAGGCATGCCATCACAGAGAAACCAAGCAGGAAGCCATCGGAGCAAGAAGTACGTAGGTACCAACAAAATAGAACGACCTCAATGGTTACCGACGGGTACCCTCCATCTATACCCAGCTGAAAAAAACAGCTCAAGCTTGATCAGCATTGAAACAGCTGGTAGCTGGCTGACCAGCTCAGACCAGCTTCCAGCTTGACATGGTTTGACAAGGTCAAGCTTGCCAATGCTAGTCGACCAGCTCATGCCCAGCTAGACCAGCTTATGACCAGCTTGACTACCTACTACTATTTTCTACTACCTGGTGAAGCTGGCAGAGCTGGATTTTACAGTAGGGTACAGCTAAATATCTTAAAGAACCCAGAAAGTACAGCCATAAATGATCCACAATCCACCAATCACAATCAAACCCTTGTTCTATTTCTAATTACCCACATTCTTTCTATTTTGTTCGTTTTGATGTGAAAAGTAATGGCACCCCTGAAAGGCATCTGTTCTAAAAGTTCTACCAATAAGAAAAAGGACAACCTCTGCAGTTAATATAACCTCTGCAGGGTACAAATATAAACAGGACAAATCTGCACATTTTAATGTGCAAATACTATTTATTGGCTAAGTAAAAAAAAAAAAAAACAGTGCATGAGGCAACAGTTTGGACACCCTGTCAGTCAATGCTTGTCAGGCATTAACACCTCTTTTGGCAGAAATCACCAAACATTCCTGATTTTCTATTATTACCTTTCCCCACTCCCCCGTGTATAACCATTCTAGTCCAGTAATATATACAAGTATATATTTTTCATATACCTATAAGATACTTCATAGAGGGCTGACCCACTGCCAGGACTCGATGCTGACTGTACAAGCCTCCAGATAAAAATCAGCTCTCCACTGCTGTCAGCTCCTCTCCCTTCCAGGTTCGATCCCCCGGTCGCCTAATTTGTCTGCCCGTTTTGCGAAAGCCTCAATTAATATTGAAAGCAGGAGACAGAAATATGGCAGGGGATCCGAGTGAATTATTCAGAGCCGTCGGATTTGTGAAATCTCATTGTCGTTTTGTGATGTGGAAGAACAGGCGGGAGCAGTACCAGCCCAGGGGAAAAACCCAGCACAAAACCAGCACAGACAGAACCAGCTACAGACACTGTACAGAGCAGAAATACAGACAGTACTACAGACACCAGATTCAGTTCAGAAAGAACTCAATTCAGATCCAGTGCAGGTCTGGATTCAGTGTAGATAGGTCTGAAATCTGATTCAGTACAGATAGAAACTGCTACAGACTGTGCTGCAGACACCAGATTCAGTACAGACTGAACCAGCTCTCGCTGAACATTTCATGAGGTAAATGAAGGTTTAGCCCAAATGCAGCATGAGTATCAGTTAGCCAGTTCATGCTCCCATAGCTAGGAGTGTTATCTATGGACAGTGAACTACTTGATGCCGTTGAATTACATCTGATTTGCGGAGCGCTTTTTACAAAGGCACTTTACAGAGAAAACAAGTAAGAGGAAATTGGGTGAAAACTAGGCCTGAACCTCCCCCCCAAAAAGCAATCAAGGTAAAAACCAGTGAAGAAAAACACTCAAGCAGTGCAGAGAAAAACCCCCCAAGGAAATAGGTCTCAGCAGGAACCCAGCTTTAGAGAGGGGGCCCATCTTCCTCTGGCTGCCCCAATATACGAGTAAAGACAGGCTGAATGGAACCAAAAATGTAATGAGGGACCTATCAGAGCAAATAAACAAATGGGTTGGGAAGATTACAGTCTGAGATTTTAAACTAGCTGCTAAAATAAACTACTAATCCTGCCTGGCAACAGCATGCTTAGGTATTATCTTACAGTGGGGCGGATTCACTCTCATGCCAGTCTTAAATCAAGCCCCGCCCGATCACCACAGTAAATATTCACTGGGCTGATGTGACAAGGGCCCTGTCACTCCATCATCCAGTCAGGAGCTAAGCATCTACACAGCCACTTATTGACTGATCAGGTCACGCCATAAATCCAATTAACTCAATATGAAGCCTCTGCCTCCCTCCCCCTCCCTCTCTCTTACATACTATCCATCTGTAGCTTTCTCTCTTTCTTACAGGTGAACTCTCTCTCATTATCCCTCTCTCTCTCTCATTAATTAATTCTCTCTCTGGTACAGGTGGCGTAAGACAGGCCGTTTTCTGTTCTCCGGACCGCACACTGACGGTTGTTTCTATTCGGCAACTCTGGTGATGGTGTCACCTTGAACAAACCGTGGCAAGGTCAGGTGTCTCTCCGTGGTCCTGTCGTTCGTCATGAGTGTACAGGCACTGCCATGACTGTCATTCCGGTGTGTGTGTGTGTGTGTGTGTGTGTGTGTGTGTGAGGAAGAGAGTCAGTTCCTCCATCTACAGTACCCTGCTACCACATCGATAATCTTTCAGACTGCCAGGCAGTGATGGCTTCCTGACTCATATCCCCTGGGGGGGCGGGCAGCGGTGTGTGACCCTGTTTCCTGTGCCGGCCTGTCTCACCCCACAGCACACCAGCTGAGACCGGGGACCTCCAGCCCAGCAGAGCTGCAAGAACATGGGGGGCGCGCTGAACCCCAACATCAGATGGCCAACATCAGGGGAGCAGAAGAGGAGGAGAAGAAAAGAAGAGAAAGAGAAAAGAAGAAAGAGTGCCACTCCCTCAGTGGTGAGCCTTGCTTTGGGAGACTCTCACTTCACGACTCTCTATCCTTTCATTAAAATAAAAAAACATAATACCTAATCACAGAGTATTGTATTAACTGTATTAACTCCCCCCCACACACACACACACACATTCACTCAAGTGCATACACACACACACTTTGTTTAACCAGTGCAGAATGCAGATGCATGAATTTTATTGGGGCAGTCTCCAGAACAACATCAAACACAATGTGGCCCTTTCCCACCACCGGTGGCAGTTTAATACGCTGGCTGACTGTACTGACATCAGCAGATTAGGAAGAGAGTGTGTGTGTGTGAGAGTGTGTGTGTACACACACACACACACACAGGAAGTATAAAGAGCAAACCAGCGTGGATATTTACCTACACAGCGGGTAAAGGGAGGGGACAGAGAGGGAGAGGAGTCGTTTTAGAGACGGGAGCGCATTAAAACGCCGCGCCTCACCATGCTGACATCAGCAGCCCAGAATTCGCCCGCCGAAGGTGACAGGCACCCCAGACTGAAAGGCCCCCGTTCTTTACGCACTTGAACACGAGCGCTTAAAACCGCTCTCTCCGGCCTGACGGCCAATGAACTACTTTCACTTATAAAAAAAAAAATCAATAGTGTCCAATCACTCGCAGTATAGCCGAGATGGAGAAAAAGGAACGGAGGACAAAAGGAAGAGAAAGTGGAAAGGGAAAGCCCACAGAAGGAGAAACGAGGACTGCAGAAAAAAAGCTTTATCGTCCGTCCCCAGTGAGCAACCGCCAGAATCGAGACATCTAGAGAGGTGGAAATCTAGGTTGAGAGCCATTTTGACATTGCAGGCTAGCCCCAGTATAGCTCAGGTTTTCTATGGATATAGACTGGCTATGTCCTAGTCGCCAAGAAAACTTTCACCGTTAAACCGAAAAGTAGCCGGGTTTTCACCTGAACGCCCGGACGGCGTTTCACCGACTTTACACCGCAAGAATGTTCACTGGGTAGTGAGCACTTGCCATCAACTTGCCTCAAACAATCACCTTCACTGCAAATGACTGACCTCTCATCAGTGCCCATCTATAGAGGCGAGAGTGCATCAGCGGAGGAAGCTAACAGGTGGAGATAACACCACTCTTAGGTTTAGCCCAAGTCTATTCTGGTCTAAAGACACAGGTTCCAGGGCTGACAGCAGACACGTACATACTCAAGTACTCAAAACCGGGTCTCGGCCAAGAGACGGCTAAGTCAAGTACAGCCAGAGAATGACAATGGAGTCTAAGAGAAACAACAGGTCTACATTTCACCGTCCCCGACACACACGGTGAAAGCTACCCTTTCCGAACACGGCAGAGGAGAACGCGGCTTCCGCGGTATTTGGTGTTCAGGAGGGCCTCCGCGATCCCTGTGGAACAATGGAGAAAGGTGATCTCCATTGTGGAGGAACTCCTAAGGAAACACGACACAGGCTGTGGCCCGTAGTGGTCTGGACACAGCGAGGAGCCGGCCCGCTCTGGGGCTCCGAGGACATCACAAGCCACAGGGAAGAGTCATTTGTGATTGACAGGCAGCCAGGGACCCCTCCCAACCCCACCCCGGCAAGAGCTACAGCACTGCAGATTTTCCGCTTCAACAGTTACTGTCTACTGAAACCATGAAGGAATGATCGTAACATTCCCATTCTCATTCCTTTAGAACCACACATTCCCAGGAATAAGAAAGGGCAATGCTGCAATCCAACTGTGATTGATTCTCCTTTTTTTTTTTTTTTGCCAAATTCAATTAATATAACAAAATACGTATGTGGAAACCAGGGGGGTTTTTTTTCCTCACAGGAGTCTAACTCACTACTGTCTGGGTGAATAAAATATGATGGAATCTTTCAATGATTTATGAGAGCCATTTTAAAGGTGTCCACGGCAGCATAGGCAGAAATATTCATATACTTGGGCCTGAAGAGAACTATGTGGATCAGAACATAGTTCTCTTCAGGCCCAATCAGAAGGGTGTTGTGGTTCAGCCAAGATAACTGGGTGTGCCAGGATACTATTTAAGTGGCTGTGGTCCATCCTGGCTGACCCATCCCTACACCAGTGGTCCACAATCCTAACTGGGCCTTGCCTCCATTAAAGCAGGGCTGGGACTGAACACAATAACCCACCCACAGTTTCTGCATCTTCAATGTACAGTCTCCAGGTACATTTAGGAGCTTTAAGAGAACAGATCTGAGAATCTCTATGCCACTGTAACATGGACAGCCACTGGTTCTCAATTAGACCCAGTAAACTGAACTCCTGTGAAGTATTAATTTATGCTCAATTTTTACTACATAAAACTATTTGTTTATTATTCAAGGTATGTCTGAAAGTACAATCACAGGGATATGTGTGTGTCTGTGTGTTTATGTGTGCATGTGTGTCTGTGTGTGTATGTGTGTGTCTGTGTGTTTATGTGTGTGTGTGTGTCTGTGTGTTTATGTGTGTGTGTGTCTTTGTATGTATGTGTGTGGGCGTGTATGTGCGCATGTGCGTGTCTGCGCGTTGATGTGTGCGTGTGTATGAACGTGTGTGTTTGTGTGTGTGGGGACTGCAGGGCACTGCAGTGAAATACAACTAGATATAGGCTACTAAACAACCCAACAGATTAGACATTCAGACTTTGAGGGCTGTCACAGAGATCTGCTTCAGCACAAGCCCAGGCTATTGATTCTGATGGTTAATAACTGTGATTGAGAGTGCCTCCTGACTGAAGTGTTTACACAGGATTGAGACGGCTCAACGGTGACTCCAACTCTCAAACAAGGCAGGGCTCCCCAGTCCCACAGATGCTACAAATACGTCTCGTCGAGCATTTCATGTTTTCTCCCAGCGCATGGCGGAGGGGGAGTTTTAATAATTAAGATCTAGCAGACAGCAGCAGTCGCTGTTTGGTGCCGCAGCTTTGAAGCTGCCATCTGGAAACAAAAGGGGGGTAAGAAATGCCTCCCATAGTCTCAAATTTCCGAACGCAGATTATTCATGCTAAATTAATGCTCTTCAGACTGTACAGGACATTAAGAATTACACGCCGCTCAGACTCCGGGAAGGGAGCGCAGACAGAGGGAGAATGGAGCAGCGTTAAAGGATAATCTTCCACTGTACTTATCTTTTGTTAAGCTGTGGGAAAAGATGTTCAATGAAGCAGATGTTTACTTTGACAGAGCTTAATGGGTAATGTCATTTCCTGCCATTAACCTGTTGTCTGCATTTGCTAAATGCATAAGGGGGGGAGCATTTTATCAGCTCCGTAACAGTTCTGGGCATAGCAGCCTGTGAAAATGCCTTTCGGTGGATTCTTTCCTGGTATCAAGCCTGAGAAGTTGGAGAATGTCCACAGAGGCTACGTTCGGCCTTGTCTGTGACTGCATGACTGCCCGGAGCCAATCGAATGAGAGGTGCATTGCATCCCTGCGGTGATGACATCACATGATGACATAACACCTGGGCTCTCCTCTGGCGCAGACATACCATGGCAGAATGCGTGTACATCTGAGAAGCAGCCAGTGGGAGGCAAGAGAGTGTGTTGCCATGACTAGCAGCAAAGCACCTTGACATTTCAAAGGGCTTTTTTTTTCACTTTGTAGCTAAACGATTATAAAATAATATTCTATACAAGACCAAACAGGCAGGTCTACAGTTTGAACACATCCGTGTTCCTAGGTCCCAGTCCAGAAGTTTAGGAGATCCAGCAGGCACTGTACAATAATATATGCGTTTGGACCTCTTGCTTTATGACGCAGAGGCCAAGAGTTAAACCTAGTCGGCCCTGTACTGTACCCACAGTAACTGACCCACAGTAAATAGGTCAGTGGGAATGAGAAGCAGACAAACCTCAGGCCTCTGTGAAGAGACGCTGGAAAAAACGCAGCGGTATATCAGCGCAGTAACAGTGACGGCCCGGGCCCCCGCTGTGGACCTGTTCGTTTAAGGGTGAAAAAATATGAGCGTCTCAGTTTAACGGCATAACCCGCTGTGAACAGGATGGGAATCTGCTGGCTTCCATCAGCTGAATGTCATCCATGTGTTTGGGAACAGCCACACTTCTAACCAAGTAGAGTTTTTTTGCAACGCTCTAGCCTCTCAAGAGCAGGGACAACAGTTTAGTCTTTCTATGAGCCAACGTAATAGGTGCCACGCAGGACCTAACAGATCCGAGCAGATCTAATCGGGTGATGAGTGTCAAAGGTGGGATGAAATCCAGACATCTTTGGATAGTGAACGCTCCCAATGTACATGAAGCAATGATGATTAAGGAAAATTAATTAAGTAATGGAAAAAATTCAAAAACAAAAAAAAGCTCCTTCATCACAGTGAGTGGACATGTATAAAGCCACAACAACAACAACAAAACTCCCGATATACTCTGTATTGTGTTCGTATTGGAAAAAATAAAATAAAAATGTTTCTCATGAACTTACTGCAAAGCAACGAGAGTGGGCGAAAGGCACACAAAGCCACTGGCTTTCCAGCTAACGATCGATGCTGCGTCGGGGATTTCTCTGTCCGAAAAACGAATGAATAACAAAACGCAGGAGAGGCCGGAGCCAGCTGGCAGCGCGGGAGACAGCAATAAGCCAGTGGCCAGATGGAGAATGATAGTGGGACTGTTTGAAGTGAAGGAGGGGTCGAGTGGAAGCGCGACAGACAGATGTAAAAGATAACGCTGTTACTCGTAGGGACGAAAATCAAGCGGTCCGTGCGTCTTTGACACAGCAAGTTACGATATGAGTCATCCAACTGTGACAGCAAATGCCGAGAGAGAGAGGAGTCCCAGCGGATAATTATATCTATCTGTTTCAACACTGCCAATTATATAAGAAAGAAAAAGGAAGAATATCATTATGGTTATTATTGCACTAAACAACAATAAAAGTATCTAATACCAGCAATAATAATAATAATAATAATAATAATAATAATAATAATGTCATTTTTTTCATACTCTTTGCTTTTAAAGTTTCATATGCCTCTGTAACATCGTAAATTATTCGTAGCTATAATCACTTCGAATATTTCTCACGAGCCAATGAGCATTTGAATACTTAATTATTTGAACGTTCTATTATACCCGGCCAAAATCTTACTATAATAACCGAACAGTTCTTACTTATAAGTAAGTTGAGTTTCACGTCTAAGAGAGGTAATACAGGTGTATATATATTTTTTATAATCGCGTCTGTTGCGTTAGTGATGCAGGACAATAACGTTCTGAATAATAATTCATTTTTGATAAGTGAATTTTGCTGCAGTTCCAGACTGTGTGGTGGTCGCTTATCTGTCAGACTGCGACTAGGCAACAGAAGCGCAAATCGTGAAAACTTATACTTAACCGTAACGACACAAACTTTATAAGTAGCCTACTCCCGTCAGCTCTGCTATAATATCTGAAATAGCTCATGCGTGCGCACAGGTTAAGCTATACGAAAACACAAGAAATTTTCATGTTGAGAACTGCACCAGGACATATTTTAGCGATTTCCAGAACTATTCTGTACAAAAGACAATGACATGCTCCACTTTGAAATGTAAATCGATTGCGCACCACTCGCTTTAAACACTGAGAACAATCTTATCTTTATTTGCCTAACACGCAATTAGTGCCGTGTATCACGACGCCTTGGGCAACAGACCAACCTTAGCCTGTAGCATCATGTGCCTTCGTATCGCCAAATCTTTATAACCAATGATCAGACGAGAGCCATACACATATTTACAGTCCGGGCAAATATGATTAAATTCTACTCACCAGATATTTCTGTCTGCGGGACCCCGCTGAGGCTGAAGCCCTTGCCGCTGTAGAATTGCCTGACATCCGAGCAACTCCGTGGTTTGCTGCTGGTGTTGTCTCCAAAAACAGGGATAGCAAGGAAGCAGAATAAAAACGCCAACGGAAAATCCATACTGGCAATCGGGCGAAATAGCCACTACACGGTAAGGCGCAAATCCGCGAGCAAGTGCGATAAATTCAACAAAGTCTCAAAGAATCCACTCTGTTTCTTGCCAGCTGTAAGCTCCCACTATAGATGTTGTTGCTGCACTTGAGACACAGCAAATACCAGCTAAACCAGTGTCCTGCAAAATTCTAAACCGAAATGACAGTGTATGCCGGTACTGACATAAATAAGTCCAGTTCTCTCAGTACTTGCTTCTCCAATAAAATGAAAATGAGTCACTTGACTAATCCGAAGCCATTCATGTTATACGTGCACAATTCTCGATAGCTTCAGCGTACTTTTTTCAAATCGTTTTGTTGAAGGTGTTAGACGACCTTAGGGGACATAAACCGTAACGAAGGAAAACGACGTAAAATATGCCAACGCGTAATCCAAGAGGCAATAGGGGAAAATGAACGTGGCAGCTGAAACAAGCTGCAAAAAACAAAACAAAAAAAACGAAAAGAGGTTTCACGAAAAGGAGCGGTGAAATGCAGAGACGCGGCAGTGGAAGTGCGTGTTATGCTGGTACTGGAGCGCAAAGGTTTTCAGCAGTCGGGAGCGCTCAGCTCGGCTTTATTGTGGTGATGCTCCTGTGGTACTGCCCCGTGTAGTGGCGGCGAGGAACGCACCACCTGCAGGCAAAGCGCGTCTGCTGCGGATCTTCCCCACAGGATGTTGCATCAAACTAGCCAGCCGGCCAATCCAGATCGGATTTTTCCCCGTGTACACTACAGGCAGGTTGTGATTGACTGGTTCAGTGTCGATTAGGTCTGGTCCAGCACAAAGTAACGTATTCAAAAGAAGACTATTCTCACCACTGTAAATTTGTTTTATTTGGCAATTTAGTGTCAATCTTTAGGGTATCCTATAAATGTAAAATGTAAGTCAGTGTTTAATTAACACAGAGCATTTTACTTACTGTACATTATAGTTTGTATAGTGTGTGTGTGTGTGTGTGTGTGTGTGTGCGCGCGCGCGCACGCGCGCGCCAGTGGTCATAAAGGACAGTTATTTTTGAACGGGTTGAAACTAGCCTTCATTTCAGCCGAATGGCCACAGACTGATCAATGCGGAGTCTGTGTGCTAGTTTTTACCATAGAGTGCAAGAAACACAAGACAAGTCGTGACTTGTCCCAGCGGCTCGGTCTTGTCATTTTGGCAAATAAATTCTTTTCCAAAGCCACACTTTTGGTTTTGCTCTTACTTGGAAGCACTCAAGGTGCAGACGTCCATTTTGGCAGGGAGAAGTTGTGTAATTTATGCATTTACATGTCTCTGTATTCCTCTAAGTTGTTTCCAGAAGAGGCAGTCCCGCTGAGCCAGCAAGCTTCTTCATTTCTTGTGTAATATCTCATATTAGGCCTCAGTCACACAGCCATTTTACCTCAAAAGCACCCTCAGATGTTTTGTTTATTTTTCTTTTGTTTTTTCACAAAATAGTAAGCAAGGTCAGAAGTCTCCAAAGTTGAAGAAGTAAATGAATATGCTCATATCTTTTATATTCCCCGCATTAATGAGTACATAAGCAAAAAAAAAGAACATATCAATTTGCTTCTTCAACTTAGGTGAGTTGAAGAAGTAAATAAAACTTCTATTTATTATTAAACCTTGTTCTGTATACTGCATACTGTAGCTGTGTACCAACAGTTACAGTACCATTGAGTCTGTGAAAACCTGCCCCCTGTAATGTAGCTCATAGCCGTGCCATCTGGATTAGTCTGGAATTTTACAGCACATGTTGTTCAGTTTACCAGTTATTTGCTGTGTCCAGAACATTTTTTGTCCAGTTACAAACAAGGTTCCAAAGCTACTGTAGCAAAACATGACCAGGGCAAGAAATCATCACAGACAAGTTATTGTACAGTATTCTCCTGGTCCTCCTGCTTATCTTAGCTTATCTCAAAGGTGAGAGGCTACAGTTACAGGTCAAAGGTCAGAGGCCAGAAAAACTGTTTTCTATTCATTATTATTTTTGGAAATGTCAGTCCATTATGGATAAGGTTAATGGTTTTCATTATTCATTTTTAAATTACACCTGAAATTTGAATAGAAAAAAAATGTTTCCCGGACCTACACCTGTTCAGAACATTGAGAAAACTTCTTGTGCAGAATGATTTTGGGTGCCTCTTAACTTTTGCACTATCTTGCATTTGCATGCAAATGTTGATGTATCATCTTTTCCTCAACAGTTATATTCATAATATAATATCGTCTTTTTGGGACTGTATGAATTGTTCAGACAGTTGTGACATTCACCAATCTCATACTAGCTATGCTTGAAATTTGATCTGGTCATAAGCTGGTCTAGTTGGGTATGAGCTGGTCAACCAGCTAGTGCTGGTAGCTTGTCTGAGCTGGTCAACCAGCTACCAGCTGGAAGGAGGTCTTAACTGGTCAACTAGCTAAACCATGTTGAGTTGGGAGCTGGTCTGAATGGGCTACCTACTAGCTGTTTAAAAAGCAGTTTTTTTTCAGCAGGATACAAACGCGTGTGCACACACACACACAAATACACAAAGGGACGATTTCCGCTTTATGCAGAAAAAACCGAGGTCTGTGCTGTGCCCAAAAAAAAGGTCAAAGCAAAACAAAAACAGACAGGCTGTAAAAAGTGCAAAAGCCTCATTAAGCCGGGTAGGAAATGTAATACAGTACAAACGAGAGACTTTGGCCCTCTTTCGTTTCTATCCGCCATGTTTTTCTCATTGGTCATGTCACTCGAATGAGCGATGCCAGTGTGCTGTTAAAAAGGCGTTGGCCTGCCCTGGCGCTCGCCGGTCGCCGGTCGGTGCAGGGAGACTCTGCTGAGAGCGTTATGTAATTAGCGTGCGCCAAAGCCACGCTGCCTTCACATTTCCTACATCTGGCTTATTTAAACTTTTATTGGATTCAACCAGAAAAGGCACTCCCGCCTGAAAGGAGGGAGGGAAAGAGGGGGAAGGAGGGGTGGAGGAGAGCGAGGTGAGACGATATATCAGGGTTGTGTAGAAAAGTCCCGATTAATGTCTGACGTCCCCCACCTACAAACACACACCCACACATGCATACACACCCATACACAAATACAACCACCCAGAAATAAAGGGACAGTGGTTGTACATTTTTGTTCGTCAAGGATTATATTTCCCAATTGTACCCGGAATGTACAATAATGCTTCCTTTAGGTAGAAAATAGTATATTTTCCAAGCAAAAAAGGTACAAATTAATGATATATTGCTGGCTATTTTATGAATCTAGAGTGCACATGGACACACACACACTCATGCACACAAGCAAACACACACATACATGCATACACGCACATATACACACAAAAACTGTCACATATACCCTGATGTAATGTCCATAGTGTGTTGCATACTGTGGCACTTCTCCAGACAGTGGACATAGCGGTGTCTATGTACAGAGAGTACCTGCACTTCTAAATAAGCCAGTCCTAAAACCCTCAAACTATCATTCCAAATCCTGACATGTAAACAGCATTTTACTGACAGACACACACTCTGTCAGCGCCAGCACTCTAGAGTCTGACAAAAACAGTACTTTACCAATCTCCCTGCCTCTCTCCACCAACCACTCTTAATCAGGCTGCGGTGAAAACCCTTGGGGAGAGCCAGTCAGTCGTATGTACTTTATCTGCACTGTGGGTATGAGTGTGTTAACCCCTCTGTATAATGCATCTGCTCCTGGAGGTGCTGATCTCGCAGAAAACACACGCGCACGCACACACACACACCAGCATTTCCCACAGGATGTCAGGTAACTGAGGTGCAGAGGCTGCCAACCCTTGAGGGGGCCCCCCCCCCCCGCCACAGAAATACATTTTGGTAAAAATCTGATGTGCATTGAGAGAGAAATTAAGAGTCTAGATCTGTTCGGAATGCAGTGTTTTTGTAAGCAATCCAGTCATAAACCTCCTGCAGTTGTATAAACTTTTAAGTTGCTTGAGCCCACATTTAAGCATCAAAATGAAAGCCGTCACTTGTTGTACTGGTTTATTTAAAGCGTTTGGAATCACACTCCAATGCAGCATTGCAGGGGTTAAAAGAGACTAGCCGGTAGACTACCAGAAGCCTGCTCTCATCTCGGCATGGAGGGCAGGAGGGAGGTTTCGTTTACAATGTATTTCTGTTTCATTCTGAAACTGTAGCGGGACAAATGAAATCATGGCTGCCCACCATAGTTTGGTGAATTAGAAATACTGGACCCACGCTGCCCGCACACACCCACACATACACACTGATATTGTACACACACGCACATACACACTCATACACACACTGCACACACTCATACTGCTCACACACACACACACACACACACTAGCACATATCTTGAAAGTGTCAGTAGGGTGTTGACAGGACGCAGTGCTGGGCAGATCAGTGGAGCAGAAAGTGACAGGGGAAAGCCCCTCTCTCGTGATTCACTCAGTGCGTCTGCTGTCTGTTTAATTGCACTGTGCCTTTGATGCCAAGATGCTTCTATTCCACTCTGTAGAGCTGCCAAGCAACTGCCCATTCGCCCTTCCCTGTCTGACTGTGCAAACTGACCTTCTGCTGCTATGGGTGCGTGCAAGGCAAAGAAAGCCTGCTGCTTGTTATGTGTGGTGCGTGAGTGTGTATGTGTGTATGCGCGTTTGTGTGTGTGTGTGTGTGTGTGTGTGTGAGAGAGAGAGAGTGTGACAGTGTGTGTGTTTGTGTGTGTGTGAGAGAGAGGGAGAAAGAGAGAGAGTATGGGTGTGTGGGTGTGCGCACGCATGAGTGTATGCATTTTTGTGCATCAGCATGCGTGTATATGTGTTGGGGTGTGTGGAGTGAGTGAGTGACAGAGTGACTGCAATAATTTGTGAAAGACAGACTACAGCCAGGTGTTTCATTCTAAAATGTCTGTCCTTTTTTGAATTAGTGTGGACACAAGCTACAGCTAAGACACAGAAGTATAGACGGAAAAAAATGCAATGGTAATATTTCCCCTGGTCTCTGTGTAACCATGTTTTCTGCATTCCTTTCTACTATCTCCATCTTTTTAATAAACATCCCAGCCTTTGCCTCGAGTCACTAGCTGTACGTCTCTGTGTAAACGGTGCGATCAGTGTCTGCTGTCTTTTCAGTGTCTATAGGAGAAGACAGGACAGTTCTGAGGCAGGACCCAAAATGCGTCAGGGGGGCAGAGTGGGGCGTCTGTCAGTGATCGCAGCTGACAGGTGGCTGCCCGACTTGGACTTTCACTCAAACACGTGCAAACACGCTTAAATCTGCCCGTCTGACACGAGGGATAACATGCCCTCTCCTGTGTGATGGAGGAGACCTGGCAGCTTAAAAACCACTGATTCATAACTGTCTGTGCTGCCTGCGCTCCAGTTACTGTACTTTCCATTGAAATATGTGTCCTCACTGCACTAAAAAAAATGTTTCCCACAGGATCCCTGTGATTCCATAAAAGAACCTTATCCAGTTAAAGTGTTCTTTGTTGGGAAAAATGGTTCTTTGCCTGGAAGCTTCCACACTTTACACCTATGACAGAGGGTTTCATAAAGAACCAAAAGGTGTTCCCCAATGGAATCAAGCCAAAGAACCCACTCAGAACCATTTCTAAGAGTGTGTGGTCTATATTCTGTACCCTCTCATTAAAGACATGTCTCTCATGGGCTGTGTAGCATTTGAAAGTGATTTCATTAACGCGCTGAGATGGGTAGCATGGAGTCTTATAGTAACTACACACTAGGAAAGGCAAAAAATGGCTGAGAGACATTGACCTTGTCATTGACAAAAAAATAAATACTCCTTGTGACATTTTTTTCCTGTAATTTTGGAGATGGGGATGTCTTCTGGTCATATCTCACAACTTTAGTGTGATAAGTAAGGAGTATCCCTCCTGACACTGAACATTGACAGATGGTCTGGTTGCCAGCGGTGCCTCCCCAATTGCGTGCAAAGGGCCCACGAAAAGGCCCATTCTTGACTTACAACTACTGTTTGAAATAGTGACCACAACGTATGTCTCTGGCCCCATCCCTCCTATAACCTGGGCCCACTCCTTCCCCCAGTTCACGATCGCAATTTACAGCCCTGGTTGCCAGAACAAAGGGAGTGTAAAACTCAGTTCAGATGGAGCAACGTGTTCATGCTGAAATAGTGTAAAATGTTTTACAGCAGATGTGTGGGCAGGATCGTAAGTACTGATGGATTTCTACCATAGAGCTGTCATCAGGCAGTGCAGCAGAAATCAAACTAAGTGAGGGCAATCCAGCAACAGGATGAAAAAGCCTCACAGGGACAGTGGCATATTTCACCGGGTTGAAATACACGTCGCCATGCAACCGTCTTCCCCGTTTAATTTCTCTCACTTCACCTGCCAATTACGCCTTCTCTCAGGTCTACCAATTCCATAAGCATTGTTGTAGGAAAAATGAGGATCAGGACACACTTTGCCTGGTGAAATTCTGCAGGTTTCAAACTCAGGAACTGAAGTTGAGTGCTGCGGAGTCTGTTTAAAAGAGTTTTGACAAATTTCGTTGGAATTAAGTTGATACTCTCTTTGATTGAAGCCATTTATTGATCCGCGTATTTTAAGTCTTCATTCTCTGAACAGAATTGATGGACATATTTTGCTGGAAAAGTTACGAGCTGGGACCATGGTAACGCAAGCAAAAGCGGTCATTAAAAGGCATAGCATGCGTGTGTGGAATACAGATCCAGCCGGCTCTCGTCACACCTCCGCAATAAAAATCTATTTGCGGAAAACACGACGTCAATCATTTTCCCCCCTTGTAGGAAAACGCCCTGCCGCTCATTACAATGAAAGGATTGCCATAACATCGCCGAGGCAAAGATTTAGAATGTCTGCGCCGTAACAAGTGTGTCGTTAAATCGCCGTTTGTAGAGAGCACCGTACATCATATCGGGGCGCTGGAATCTCGACCGGAGCGGAGCTGTTGAGGCGGTGAGCATACAGTGAATGTTTTCCACGCGGAACGTCCCACCAGCCGTGGCATTCCTTTCCCAAGTCACGCTTTGTGGGAAATCATCATTGGGGGAGAGTTCAGTTCTCTCAGTCCTGTTTTTTCATATGGGTAATAGACTAAATCTCAAAAGGCAATAAAATGTTTTGCTCTTTGCAAAAATGTGGTGTGAAAATACCACCCTGAAGTGTGCAACAGAAAACATAGATTGACTGGAAATGAGTTATTTCTATCTCCATTTCTAGCTCCATTTTTGTACTTTCCCCTGTTTTAGTTCTGCCCACCAGTTCTTCTCCAGTTTCTGTTCTGCCCACCCAAAGGGTTTTACCCATGAAATACTCATTTTTACCCTTTGAATAATAGGTTTTTGGAATGATTCTTTCATAATTCTTAGTCAGTGTTCTAGAACTCTGCCGCTTTCAATTACCGTTACTGATTGGTTTACCAGCATTAGAGTGCTCAGCTTAAAACCATTCTAATCACATATTTACATATTTGCTAAGCAGTTCTTTCATTCACATGTTTAACCTCAACATCTTTTACTTTTGTATCCAAAACTTTAGCTTTCAAACATTTGCCAGTGCACGTTGAATGGCCAGTGAAGACTGTTCTCATTTCCCTGTTTGAAACATTTTACAGAGGCCAAGTCTGCAAGTGAACCAACACTGATGGATACGGCTAATTAGCTAATTGAGCCTGAGTAAATGGTGGACACCAGACACACTCACAACCCGGGAGAAACTGGGTATCCCTGTATGTATTGGTTGGTTCATAAAACCAGCGGTATCATTCTTACAGTGGCACAAAATAAAAGTATTTTCAACTTGATATTTTGCATTTTCTAACCAGATCCCCTATCGTGCCCCCACCCCCTTTCCCCAACCCCTACCCCTATTGGCACTGCGTGTGTTAGCACTGAAAACCATAAATAGATGTTTTTTTAAAATGGTAACATAAAAGGCAACAGGAGAAAAATGAGGCACTGAAGAGGTGAACAATGGTAGAAAAAGAAGGGAGAGCAACCTTAGGATTGTTTATTGATTTTAGGAGAGGAAAAAGCAGCACTCTACGACCCCACTGCCCAGAGATGAAGCATATTGGGCCAGTTTCGTGACACAGATTAAGCCTAGTCCTTGACTAAACTGAGTTCTGTATGGAGAATCTCCATTCAGAATTGAATCTGAAGCATTGTGATTATGGGGGTTTGGCAGTGTGCCGCCGGCAGCCAGGGACAGAGCCCTCTGTCACAGTGTGCATCTCAGTGCAGGTGTATGCTGAGTCTGCTCTGATCTGATTTGATGAGTGCTTTAACAAATATGTAAAAGGTCAGAATGTCCTTATCTGAACAAACTAAGCTTGATGTACCAATCAGTGCTGGTAACGGAAAGCAATGGAGCTCTAGAACACTGGCTTAGAATTATGTAAAAGTACTCTTCAAGGAGTTAAAAGAAAAAAGTCTGCTACAATCGGTGTACTATTGCTTGTTGTAGTTCTATGGTTCCCTCCTATTGTTTCTTTACACAATTGCTCATTTAAATACCCCAATGTAATAAATGGCTGGCATTTATATCGCGCCTTTATCCAGAGCGCTGTACAATTGCTGCTTATCATTCACCCATTCATACACGCACTCACACACCAATGGTGATTGGCGGCCATGCAAGGCACCAACCAGCCCATCAGGAGCATTTTGGGGTCAGGTGTCTTGCTCAGGGACACTGTGACACAGGCCGGGCGGGGGATCGAACCGGGATCCCTCCGACTGCCAGACGACCGCTCTTACCGCCTGAGGCAATGTCGCCCTGTCACAATGCTGTTGTGGCTGGTAATGTTTAGTTTTTAATTAAAGGGATATCGACATTGCCGGCCTGGTGGAAATCGCAGGTGTCGTTTCTGGATGTTCGGGAACTTGAGTGATCCTCCAGGACGCCAGTTTTCTGGTTTACGGCAGTTCTGGTGACAGAGTAATGGAGAGAGGGGTGGGGTCCAGGTCGGAAACTCGATTTAGTCTAAAATTCGGCATTCAGAGTTTCACTCAGTGTAAGGCCCGTTGGGCCTGCAAAGGTGGGCCCTCTTTCTGAGTTTAAGGGAAGCGTTTAATTTCAACAAAACAAATACATCCGTCAGTTCAACCTTGGGCAAAGGCACTCACCGTGTAAAAGTCTCTCTGGTGCGATGTAGCATTATCCGCGTGTGAAAGAGCCCAGAAAAAAAAAAGGTTTTCAGAAAGAGGAAATTTTCAGATGCGGTTATTTCAGAGCAATGGAAAAATTGGTGGAAAGAAAATGTTGACCTGACTATACAGGAGGTGAACACGCTCACAGAATCAATAAGTCTTTTAAAATGAAGCCAGAGGATGTGTTTCTTCAAGGACACCTTGTGAGCTTCTTGGGAAGGATGTTTTGGCTTCAGCATTAGCATTCAGCAGGTGCACTCAGGGGGTATTTTCCATAAGTCCTGCTAGGTTCTCTAATAGGGGAAATTCAGTTTAGCGTTTCTATGGCTAGATGAGTGACAGAGTGAATGAGTGACTGAGTGACTTTTAGACAGTAGACTTCCTGATTGGCAGCCTCTCTCTTATACACTCCTATTCAAATGTTAATGCTACATTTAACAGAGGGGGGGGGCAGCCCCCTGACGATGATATTCTTATTGTGGATTGACAGTTCTGCCTCAGATGAAAATTAATATCACATTACCTCCGGCTTGACCTTCAAGTACTCTGAGCTGACCGGAGCTACTCTGCATCTATATTTGCATATTAGTTGATCGCAATATTTTCATACTTACTTAAACCATAATTCATGATGGAAGTCAGCAGAAGAGACCTAGTATATGTGTGTGTGTGTGTGTGTGTGTGTGTGAACACATGCTTGTGTGTGTGTGTGTGTGTGTGTGTGTATGTGTGCAGGAACGAGTGCTTGTGCGTGCGTGTGTGAACGTGTGCTTGTGTGTGTGCACGTGCTTATGTGTGTGCGTGCATGTGTGTGTATGCTCAGGGAGGGTGAGGCAGGTCATTAGCTCTCCCACGCCCCCCCCGGTCGCCCTGACCCCAGCCCTCCCCACGTCCCCATGGCGATCTCTCCCACAGCAGTACTGTCGGGGTTGGGTCTATCGTGCCGCTTGTGTTTTCGTTTAATAAAAAGAGCATAACTGCTGCATTCCGAGAGGCTTCGGTGTTATTGCTCCGAGGGGCTCCGCTGTATTACTGCACCCTGCGCTGTCGTCCTCACACAGGGCCGGGCTAACCCCTCGCAGGGAGACGCTGCTCCGTGTTAGACATGGTGCTGTCTGCTAGCCGTGGAGCTAAACTGTGCGTGTGTGTGTGTGTGTGCGTGTGGAGTGTGTGTGTGTGCGTGTGTGTGGGTGTGATGTGCTGTGCGTGTGGAGTGTGTGGTCTGTGTGTGTGCGTGTGCGTGTGTGTGTATGTGTATGTGGGTGTATGTGTGTGGTTTATCTGTGTGGTGTGTGTGTGTGTGTGCACACGCATATGCGTGAGTGTGTGTGTGTGCGTGTGTGTGTATGTGTGTGTATGTGGGTGTATGTGTGTGGTGTATCTGTGTGGTGTGTGTGTGTGTGTGTGCGCACGCATGTGCGTGAGTGTGTGTGTGTGTGTGTGTTCCTCTGCATTCTCCATCTGCTGCCCGGCCCTTTCGATTGCCCCATCGCCGAGGTTGGAAATGAATCTGGTGAGTTATGTGGAAAACACATGCGATCCACTGCAGTCCCTCCACACAGCACGGCGCATCAGTAACCATTAGTAACCCGTGTGGCCCACTTTCACTGGCACTAACCGCCCCGTAGCAGGGCCAGCGGTGCCCCGTTCTGACCATTACGAGGAGAAACGGGGCATTGCTCCTTCACCCTGACAAATGGAGTTTCATTTGTCTTCCCTGTCACCACAATTTCTGACCAACCTGCCAGATAGCGCAGTAATGTGCGTGAGTGTGAATGAGTCTGAGGGATGATCTATCCTCTATCCAGCCCTTCCCCAAGAACCGGCACGCACGCAAGTATCTGGTAATGGTGAACAGTCCCACGGTTTAGCCTGACTGTGTTCCCAGTGCGGGGGTGTGGGAGGGGTGTTCAGCCACCAAGCATCCCTGTGCAGTCTTCAGTCTGAAATGTCTTCCTTCTGTTTCACTCACGCATTTCAAGCCATAACAGGAGCCGCTACCTCCAGGTGATCAGAAGGTTGGGTGCCCCCCTTCCCCAAACCCCCCCCCAACCCCGGTCTACTAAACCAGACAGACCTTCTCCGGTTCGCAAGCGGGAAGCTATTTGCTAAACATATCAGCATGTCTGCTCGTCAACAGTCTGCATCTGGCCCATGTGTGCGATCCTAACCGGGCACTGACACCAACCCCCCCCCCTCAGCTGATAGACACCCCCTCCCCACCAAAGAATCTCTGCTATTTGTGGAAAATAATTACTAAGCAACGGCTACGACAAATGATCTGCAGCTTAACTCCTGCTGCGGGGCTGGGGCGTGGTGCTGGTGGCGGAGTGGAGCGGGGCGGTTCTGACAGCACTGCTCTCCCAGAACAACGCGTCCCTGGCAGCCTGTAACAGTCGATGGCTTTGAGCTGTAAATCCCCGGCCAGACCCCCACACCGCGAGCAGGAGCGGGCGAAGGCCTCCCCATCACTCACACCCCAAACAGGGAGGGGGGGGGGCAGCCCAATGTTCCCGAAGACAAAGTTGGAAAAACACGCTGATTAATAGTTCTGCACTGAAGCATGGGCCAACAGAGGAGATAAATACATAGCATATGTACATAAATACACAAACACACATAGACATATTCACACTTCTATGCACACATGCACACACACGTATGCAGACACACACGCACACACACACACTCTCACACACCCATGCACACATGCACACAGATATGTATGCAGACACACACACGCACGCATACACACACTCTCACACACCCACGCACACACACATACACACACACTCTCACACACGCATGCACACATGCACACACATACATATGCAGACACACACACATGCATACACACACACTCTCACACACTTATGCACACATGCACACACATACGTATGCAGACACACACACACACACACCCACGCATACATACACACTCACACACACAGGCACAGGCACACTCAGGTTCTCCCCCATGTCTGTCTCCATGGAGCCGGGCCAGGGGCTGGGACAGGGCCGGGCAGTCCAGCTCATGGAGAGGAGTGTGAGCCTGGAGCCGGCCTGAGGAGAGGGGAGAGGAGGGCCTGGGGCCCCACTGAGCCACGGGGCCCGGAGCCCCCACAGGAAGGCCTCAGCTCCAGGCTCAGCCCTGGGCTTCAGTGCATCAGTGGCTGGAGCACCGAGCCAATGAGAGCCCACGGGACAGAACTGGTGTCTTTTTCAGAAATAACACAACAACAAGTATTTCAGTCTTATATTTTTACTTATTTTGTTTGCTGTTTTTCTGAATAAGACAAAATATTGCCAATGAGGTGAGCCATTTCAATATTTGCCCATGGAATACAAAAAGTTCACTTGTCAAGTGAACATGCACTTATAACAAGCTCATATCTTCTACGTGAGAGGGGAAAAAAAACCCAAGATTAAAACGCTTGTTAAGCCAGTCACTTTTTACAGTGTTCTGCAATGTGCAAGGTGCTAAGTACTCAGCACTGGGGAGCAACAAGTGTAACAATAAACACTGTAATGTGCCAACAGCCTGGGGCCCATCCAGAGAGGGGGGGGTGGGGGCTGGCCCTCCATCAGGGTCCCTGTCCCAGCAGAATTTTTTTGGCGGGGTGGGGGGGGTTATTTTTAAAAACTGGCCCCAAATCAGCAGTTTGAAAATGGCAGCAGCCACGCTTGAATTAGCTCGCGTTCCGCGAGGGAAAACGCTGCGTGTGCGTCTGGACGGTCTGGAGCGTGTGTGGCCGGCGCACTGGAGCCCTGGGCTCCACGCTGCGGGAACCCCAGCGCACTGACGGCAGGCCTCCCTCTCCCTCCCCCTGGGCACCATCCTGCCTGACTGCTCGCCCTGAGGACAGCGGAGTAGCTTCTTTATCGTCCTTATGAACACACATTTAATACAGTCTGTGTGCCCCGGTACGACACATGCAGACATGCGTCTGTACATCTGTAACTAATACATTAGTGAGTAGTTAACAAAGACATTAACTTGAATTGAATTTCATGCTTAATTAATGTATTTGTACGTAAACTAATGTCATTATTTCATTGCAATTCCTGTACTCTACCCTTAAAGTGTCGTATTCCATTCAGTGAAGGGTGGAGACAGTCCTGCATTCAGGGGTTTTGGGGGCAGGTGGGGGGTGCACTAGGGGGGTACAATCGTACACCTCAGCCAGTGCCTGACTTTCACACTGACCCTGTTGTGATAAGCCGCTTCACGCTGACCTTACTGTGATGGGCTGCTGGACACTGGTCCAGCTGTGATAGGCTGCATCCTACACTAATCCAATTGCGATTGGATGCATGACGAACTGTTCCTGCTGTGATAGGCTGAATCCCACTGAAGCACACTGTAAATGCGCGGATCCAGCTGTGATAAGCAGTATCTCACGCTGTCTCTGCAGTGATTGGCTGCATCTTACACTAATCCAACTCTGATTGGATGCATCATGACCTGTTCCTGCTGTGGACGGCTCTATCAGACTGTAAATACACCAATCCAGCTGTAATGCGCTGCACCTTACACTGATCCAACAGCAATAGACCACATGTAAATCTGCTTCAGCTGTGACAGGCTGAACCTCGCGTTGATCACATTGCAGCATGCTTCTTGTGAGATTACTTGTCTTAGATCACACTGTGACATCACAGCTCCTGCTGTCATGGGCCGGAACATGATTTTCGAGGCTTCCGTGGGCTTGTGTGTATCCCTCTGCATAAGAGTAGATTTTTTGGAATATTTTTCATAGTCAGTGTTCTAGAACTCCATTGATTCAAATGACCAGTAGTGATTGTGACATCGGTGTTAGAATGTTCAGTTAAGAACATTGTAATCACATACTAGTGATCTTTCACCTTAAAGGGTTAACTGATCCCTGAGATGGGCTGAGTCAGGCTCTGACCTTGCTGAGACGGGTTAAAATAGGCAATGAAGACGTCAATGACACCAGGGGAGAAGGCCAACGTCGCCTGGAGACACCGTGGTGCTGAGCGTGAGAGAGCTCTCCGAGGGAGAGTCAGGGCCATCCTCACAGCATGGGAAACATGAGGTCACATCCAAGAGTCCTCATGCATTTCCTGGAGCCTACGACCTTTGACCCTGTCTCCTGATGGGAGTGTTTTTTTCTCTTCCATTCCACTCCCAACCTTGGCAGAACATGATAATGCATCAGCATCAACAGTCCCGGCATTGGTAAAGAGCGGAGCGACGCGTGTTAATCCAAGACACGGAATATCCTTCCCTCCGGTATCCGGGCGGGGTTCCCGCCGAGCGCGCCGAACCCACAGAGCCGCGGCGGTGAGTGACAGCCCTCGCGGGCCCCGCCGACGTGGCGGGAATGCCATTATGCTAATGGTGCGCTGGGGCCGGGGAGCGGAGGCCGCTGGCAGCCGGAGGATTAGCATTAGCGCCGCGGTGAATGCGTCTCGATGAATGAATCATAATTACCGGCGCTACGCTAACAACGGGGCCGCGAGCGAAGCCAGGCCGGGCGGCCATTTTGTCAGCTCCCCGCCGAGGTCTGGCTGCAATTACGCCGGGGGTTTCTTTCTCTCTCCTTTCTCACCTTCCCTCCGCCCCATTTTTTTTTTACCACGCGGTCGCTCTTCCAGCGGCCTTCGCGCAGGAGGGAACGAGGGGATTGTTTGGTCGGCTTTGAGGGAAAGGTCACAGCAGCGTGGGCTGTGTTAGCGATGCCTGGGCTAAGGCTGTGGGGTGTCATGAATGCTGAGGCGATACTGAGAGGGAGGCTTATTTATAGACCTGGTTAGCGCGAACTGGACCGCGCTGCCCGTGTCACTTCTGCGCGCGACAAAACCCGCCGGCAATACGGCCGCGGCTTCGGTTCCATTTTCTCAGAGACGGGCAGCCAAGTCCAAATTATAATTCAGTTTCAGGAGAAAAAAGGTGATGCAAAAATACAGATGGATAATGAGGCCAAAAAAAGGCAGGATTAGAGTACACGGACGAGCATACCCTTCTCACGTTTATTTAAAGGGCAGATTAAAGACTAAATATATGTAGTAAATACAACCTTGGCCCAAAATATTACTGTACAGCCCTACAGTATTTCAGACAGCATGTGAAAGGGTCAGGCTTTCTAAGGGTGGGAAGAGCCAGGTTTTAATGTGGTGAAATGCTCTGAATCTAACCAGAGCCCTGTTCCACAAAGCAGGATTAGCCAGATAAGTGCACTGAGTAAAACCCGGAACAGATCATTTTTCTTTAGTCTATGTTCCAGTTATGGGCAGGGTCTAATTTGTGGAACAGATGCCATGATCATTGACAATCATAATAAGAATCATAATAATAATGTATGCATGGATTTGAATGGCATTTCTTCTGCATTGGAGACTTTAGAGAAGTAAAACTCTATAATGGTGTTTTGTTGGCTATGCCAGGGATGGAGAAGTTAGTGTACGTATGTTTGCCAGCAGAATTTAAAAGCCCAACAAAACGCCCTCACACACAATTTCCTTTTCCTACAAACAGTTCCCTTGAAGAGTGACCTCAATTGTACATGTTTGTGATGGTTCTCTGTCCCAGAAATACACTCCCTCATAACCGTGTCATAAAGTCAGCATTCCAGACAATATTCCCTTGCATTTAAGCCACATCACAAGCCGGTTTCTTATTTCAAAGCTTCTCTTTATTTCATGAGTAATTCTAAAAACTGTGGGAAATATGAACAATGGACATTGTTATTAAAAAAAAAAAATAGACCTTATTGTTTAGTAAAGGGATTCCCATCATTCTTTGGGGCATTTTTGCACAGGTGCTAATGCAAGTGGATAATGAGCGATACACCACAGCTCCTCTTCATTACTGACTGCAGGTGAAACTGCACTGAACGTGTGGACATCTTACCTTGGCCTATGTCAAAGCAAAAGCAGTGAAAAATCACAATGCAACCCAAACAGAAGAATCACAATCACATTTCTCCTCTCCTGCTTTCCAAATTCATTGTTCACCCTGTTCAAGGTCATCTCAACCACAATACGAGCTGTCTCTCAGAGGGTAAATAACAAAAAGGCTTTAGATTAATACTTTGGCACTAAGGTACAAGTGCTGTGCTCTTGAAGCTATGCTTTTGCCTCAGGCGTTTGTGAGAATAAAAACACATTTCGGTTTGAGCGAGGAGAGGGGGAATAAGTGGTATTCTGCCGGTTTGTTCCGGCCGGAAGAAAACCAGCAGCATTCCCAGGAAAAGCTCCTCCCACCAAAGAGACCATTCTATTACCTGACAAAGCAGGAAATTGGGAAAGGCCAGGACCCAGGAGGGTCATCAGCACGCCACTGGCAGTTCTGCATCCCGGGTGGGACATTCCCGCAACGTTTCCAAAAACGTTCCAGCAATGTCGCAACGCTGGCATGTTGCCGTGGAGACGTGAGAATGCCCCAAGTTGGTCGGGAAGGAAGCCACATGTGAAGAAACCCCACTGAGGGACAGAGTGGCAGTGTAGTGCACTGCTTCAGGAGCCTCCCATGCAACTGAAAGAACACAGGTTCAATTCCCAGGTCGGACACTGGCGACAATAAACGGACACTATGTGAGAGTATCTCTGGATAAGAGCGTCTCCTAAATGTAACGCTATACTGAGGATAAGCACGTAAGAGATGAGGAGATCCAAAACGTGTGTGGGTGCCCAAACAAGGAGAATAACTGGAGAAATATACAGCATGCCTTTAAAAAGCCTTACCATTACACTTTAACACACACATACATATTATATTAAAAAGGAAACAAACACAGTGAGTGACATAAAATATATACATTTTATACACATGCTATAGAAGTGTTCTTTGTGCATTTGATGCGTATTAATTAAGGATGTTGGCTTGAACAAACAGAAAATGAGACAGAATAAATCTTTGCACAGACAGGAAGACTTCCGTCTCCCCCCTCAAAGAAATCAGAAGCTCTGTAAAAACCCGACAAAAATAAAACTAATTGAGAGCTTACAACAGCCGCTGGACAAACCCAAGATATCCTACACTTTTATGTATATATAAATATATTTATTTGCATTCATCCGCTAAGGTTTAAATTCCTGGTGCTGTACAGGCCACAGTTATTAATAATGAACACATTATTCGGTACAGCACTGACAACATTATGGTGATAGACAAACATACATACGTAAAGACGTATGCACACAGCACACACATATACTGTATACACACACACGAGAGTTATGGCCACAGACAGAAGAGATCATGGTTATAGTAATATAAGAAATGCACTGTCCTGTACGATGCAAAAATACTCAAATATTTGTCCCAGACATGGCATGCCAAGGGGCACAGATATCCGAGTTAGAGACGGCAGTGTGCTGAGTATAGGGCTAAGGAGAGTGTGTGGAGCCCGGCTGCTAGTGAAGAGCTAGCACCATTAAGAGAACTTTACATGTGAGCTGGGATGTTCTGTAATAGGGCAGATGGGCCCATACACTTGTCTTAAGGAAGCACAAAATGTATCCTCACTCCTTTCATGATTAAAATGGCAACTGGATCTCAAGCACAAGAAATGGAAAATTCTCGAAAAAAAAAATTAGTTATTTTTTAAATTGTTATTTATTCCTGTTTTTTGAAATTTCACACCTCAGATAAAACCACTGGGGGCCGTGACACTGTGCAGCTGGTTGCTTCTGATTGGCCAGATTGGATATAGGATCTCTGGGGATTGGTGGAGATGAGCAAAGACATGGATGGGCCTCAGAGTGAGAGAGGAAGGCTCAGGAACGATGTTGGGGAAACTCCACTACCACCAGCCCCTCAAACACTGAGCCTTCAGTTTCTCTTTCTGCGTCGCAGAATGCGCTGGCCTCCCCATGTCTGTCACAACTCACCACCCCAGAGCCAAAATGGCTCAAACAGAAACTAAACGGAGCGAAGGAGTCAAAGAGAGCATGTTAATCTGCAGAGGCGGTTTGAAAAGTGAAAACATTATTGCTTTATTGGTTTTCATTCTCTGTATATTCGGCTTCATAACAAGGCTCTCGCCCACCGGTTTCCCCGTGCGGGGAACGGTACGCCAGCCTCGAATAAGAAGCTGCTACACTGCCTCTGTCCAAGATGAGCTTTTTATTACTGCCTGAAACAGCAGCACTTCTGTAGCATAAGCATAAAAGCACTTCCCTTTCTATTTACCGCATTACTGATGGTGTGGACAGAGCGTGGCCCAATCTGAAGCCCGGCACCCAGACAGCCGTGGACCACACTGCTAAGCAGAATTAACCCTGTAGCTCTCTCTTACTCTCTCTCTCTCTCTCTCTCTCTCTCACTGTCTCTCACTCACTCTGTCTCTCACTTACTCTCACTGTCTCTCACTCACTCTCACTCTGTCACTCACTCACTCACTCTGTCTCTCTCTCTCACTCACTCTCACTCACTCTGTCTCTCTTACTCTCTCTCTCTCACTGCCTCTCACTCACTCTGTCTCTCTCTCACTTACTCTCACTGTCTCTCACTCACTCTCACTCTGTCACTCACTCACTCACTCTGTCTCTCTCTCTCACTCACTCTCACTCACTCTGTCTCTCTTACTCTCTCTCTCTCACTGCCTCTCACTCACTCTGTCTCTCTCTCACTTACTCTCACTGTCTCTCACTCACTCTCACTCTGTCACTCACTCTCACTCACTCTGTCTCTCTCTCTCACTCACTCTCACTCACTCTGTCTCTCTCTCCCACTCACTCTCACTCACTCTGTCTCTCTTTCACTGTCTCTCACTCTGCCTCTCTCACTCACTCTGTCTCTCTCTCTCACTCACTCTCACTCACTCTGTCTCTCTCTCTCCCACTCACTCACTCTGTCTCTCTCTCCCACTCACTCACTCTGTCTCTCTCTCTCCCACTCACTCTGTCTCTCTCTCTCTCTCACTCACTCGCACTCTCTCTGTCTCTCTCTAACTCTGTGTGTCTCTCACTCACTCTGTCTCTTTCTCTTACAGTCTCTCACTCACTCTCACTCTGTCTCTCGCACACTCTGTCTCTCATTCATTCTGTCACTCTGTCTCTCTCTCACTCTGTCTCTCACTCACTCGCATACTCTCTGTCTCTCTCTCTCTGTCTCCCACTCACTCACTCTCTCTCTCCATGTATTGTCCCTTCTTTAACACTGCAGGTACTGTTGTGGAAGAGCGATGGGCTGTGGTTGTCGGTTGGGCTGGTTGGTGAGGCTGGTCCCTGAGGGCAGAGTGCTTTGCGTTGAGAGAAGTGCCTGATTGCATCCTGCGGAAGTTCAGCGCTAGCCTAACAGACTGCACGCACGGTCTTGGGTGCTTCCCTGTACCAGGGTGTGTTTAGGGTTTATGCCAAAATTAGAAGAAGAAAAGTGTTTAAACACTTAAAGTGAAAAAAGGAGGGAGACCAAAGTGGCTGGGCTTTGTGATTCACTCTCGGCCTACTAGTGTACAAGATAAAGAACTGTACAAGAGATTCTGCTTGCCTCAAAAAAGGTATAAAGGATACAAACAAACAGACACAGACAGACAAAAACACAAGACACAGAGAGATAGATAGATAGATATATAGGCAGATAGATAGATACGTAGGCAAATAGATAGATACACAGAGACAGATAGATAGATACACAGAGATAGATAGCTATATAGATAGATAGATAGATAGATAGATAGATAGATAGATAGCAGACATGGCACAGAGTGACGATGGAAGACTGGACAGTGACTGAGGAGTATCTGCACCAGTTTGGCAGTTGGGGGGATGGGGGGAGATTGGGGGGATGGGGGGGATGGGGGGGGGGTGCAGACCCTTTTACAAAATGGAATATGAGCAGCTTGAGAAGAGGAAGGCAATGTGACCTTAATCCCTCTGAAGAAGAATCTGTAAAAAAAAACAGAATACAAAAGGCGGCATCAACTTCCTAGCCAATGAGCAGCCCAGCGGAAGCAGCAGGTTAGGTTGAGCGTGCACGAGCCTGGGCGTGGCCAGTCCATCCCGGAGGTTTGGCTACACCATGCCAAACCCCTCCTCCCCTCCCCTCCAATCCCCCCCGCCCCCCCCCCCCCCCTCTCTCTCCGTCCAGTCCCGCGCTGAGCTGAGCTCCGAAGGCGTGGTCTCTGCAGGGAGGAGGCGGGGCCGCGACGGGGTCCGGATCAGTGCGGGCGCCAGTGTAGCGCCGCCAGGAGGCAGACGGCGGGCAGCGTCAGGCCGGGGGCGAACGCCGGAGCGTGACCTGTGACCTTGACCGCGTCCTTGGGCCGCGGGGCGTGCGGGGGCGTCCGGCGGGGCGTGTCCGACCCGGGCTCCTTCCCCACGACGGAGTCTCCGCCCCTCTCTCCGTGAACTGCAGGGGGACACACAAACACACGGCGCCGTGTGACATTACGCTACGGTTATTCAGTTACATTACGGCGCGCTTTTATCCACAGCGATGTGCAGTAACATTAGCGGTCATTAGAACAACTGCAGAACGGGTCCGATAAGGTACAATTCACAAAACGAATCAGATGTCTACAGCCTTGAATATCAAGTCTAGTACACATAGCAAATACATTAGTAAGCAATAAGGTAAGCAACTACAGCACCAAGATAAATATTTATGTCACTACAGTCACCACCAATCAAGGGGGTGGAGCCAGGATTGCCATACCCTCTGTGCCTTCTGTTAAAATCCCCCATCGACTATTGACCCATACATATTAACACTGAACTTTCCTCTGATACAATCTGGTAACCTGGCATTTTTGGACACACTGCCTTGAACAGTGAACAGGGCCACAGGGGATGCAACTCCTCCCCCCTCTTTCCGAGCTGTAGGCAGGGGAACGATGTGAGCTGCATCCATTTAAAAACACCCAGAAACGCAGTGCCAGCCCAAGAGTCAACCGTAGAATCGCTGCTAACACCAGGCTTAGCACAGTGAGCTAGCATGTAGGCCTGACATAGGATACCAGCACTAAGTCTCACTGTAACTATAAACTGATAACAATAGCTTGTCCTAACAAAGGACCTGAGGACCCAGAGCATGTGAAACCAGCGAGCAGCCCATTATGTGGGATCGTACCAGGTTTCTCACCAACCTGTCCGCAGGCTCAGATTAGGGCAGGAGTACATTTCCTCCACACAATAACCGCTGCATCCACACAGGGACCACTGTCACCGCTGAGTCCCCTGGGAAAGCGGCTGTTTGTCCGATGACAGGTAGTGTGTGTGTACTGTATGAAAACAGCATCCGACCGGACTACAGACACAAGCCTGCAGGTAAACCCTTTTTCCCTGACTGTGAGGCTCTATGAGTTCCCTCAGATTGAGATGCATAATGTTAGCTTATGTCTAAGTAAGCCAAGTAAGTTGAAAATGTGCAGAGAGGCTATGGGTTTGAATCCTCGGGCAAAGTACTGCATTTTGGGACTTGTGAGACACAGAACTTCTGTAAGAACAGGAGGGGGGGCCTTCCGGTATATAACCTATTTAAATGATTAATATCTGCCTGTTAAGCAATGCACGTTGACCTATATAAGGACACCTCCTAAGGTAAAAACAAAAGAAAAAAAAGTAGGATATAATATTTAATGTGATGTAGCCAAAGGCCCCTGTAGCAGGGGAATAGTGGTTTAAGGACAGAGACAGAGGAAGGCCTAGTTTTAACCCAGCTACTCTGTAAAAGCAGAGGTCTTAGCTAGCCTCAGGCACGACATGAACCATGGACCTGATATGCACTCAAACACACACAGACACTCTCTCACACGCACACACACATAAACACTCGCACAAACACAGACACACATCACATTCACACACGTATGCACGCACATACACATCCACACGCACAAACACACAGACATGCCTGATGTTGGCCATCCCAAGATGCAGGAGATCACCAATCCCATATACGTGTGCAGACTCCTGAATGAATATGGACCATAGATAGAAACAGTAGATTTGATCTGATATTTTATTGTAACATAAGTAATGTTTTTTCAAAAAACCTGTAAAGTCGTTGGAGGAGAAACAGAATCTAAAACCTCAGGAGCTGAGTGGATGACTCACACCCGGGGCTGGGGCTGTTTAACAGACAAACTTCAGAATGTCATTACCGGGAGTTTAGAGCGGACAGAGTGCAAAGTCAGAGCTTCCCAGCGTCCTTTTAATCACATCAGTGCTCCCTTAATTCTTCTCCTTCTCTTTCTCTAACTCTCTTATGCCTCCCTCTCTCGTCCTGTGCCACTCTGCCCTCCCAGAGACCCCAGTCCTGCCCCCCCCCTCCCCCCCCTCTCAGGCCCGTCTGGCCCCGTTAGCCAGGGAGCGGGTTCGAATGAGGCGGATCGAAGCGCATTATCACCCCCCCCGGGCCGTAACCCAACCCCTGCGCTCTCTCGCCGTCCTCCCGAAATGGGATTAGAATAGATCTGATGGGCGTGCGACTCTCACTCACACTGTCGATTCACACCCTCGCTCTCCAGACCAAACTCCCAGGAGAGACCGTCCCCGTGCCTTTCAGCTGCTGCGGTCCAATGACACGGGAGAAACCTGTGTTTTTACCCTTCATTTCACCAGGGCTGCTACCGGCTTCGTTGGAATCAGATCTGGGTCAAATACATGACTGTTTTGGATTCAAATACTTTCCTATTTGGAGCTTGTCTGGTGTATTGGAACCTATGGAATACTCTCAAAAGGTGGTCTTCTTGGTTGGCTTAATTTCACCAGGCTAGATCAATAAACCACAGTTTTGGATTTGAATCTAAAATGACTACGAATTTGACCCAGGTCTGGGCTGGTTGGAATGCAGGTGGGTTCATGACATGGAGGACTCCAGAGGACTTAGAGGGCTTTGAATTTCAACTATCATATCTGCTCAATCCTGTGAAAGTAAATGTGTTGTGGGCAAAAGTGGGGGTTTTTTGTGGGTATTGCATTTTGGTGAATGCAAATGATTTTTACCTTTCTAATCCCTGCTGATCTGTAACCAGCGCTGACCCCTGATTGGATAGCTGACTGAGGAAGAAGGCAGTGATTGTGTGTTCCTCCTCTCATTACATTATTGGCATTTGGCAGACGCTCTTATCCAGAGTGACGTACAGTTGATTAGACTAAGCAGGAGACAATCCTCCCCTGGAGCAATGCAGGGTTAAGGGCCTTGCTCAAGGGCCCAATCTTATTGTGGCTACACCGGGATTAGAACCACCGACCTTGCGTGTCCCAGTCCTTTACCTTAGCCACTACGCTACAGGCCGTCCTCTCACATGCATACACAGGGCACTGATCTAGGACCAGCTTTCCCCGGTCCACATCCATACCGTATCCATTATCAGGTACAGCCAGGACTGATCCCAGATCAGCACTACTGCACTAATATGCTTTACGAATACCGAAAATACACCTGGGTAATGTAGTCCTGCACCTTAAAGCTGGTATTTTTAAGGTCTAAATCTAGCAGTGGAACAGGTACCATGTAATAAAAACTGATCCTGTGGATGAGAAAAATCTCCACAGACAGCAGAGCCAATAATCAGGGTACAGTACAGGCTGTAAGCTGGCATTACGAAATCCCCTCACTTCTGTTCCCCGTGAAATCCTAACTAAGGTGTTAGCTGAGCTGAGTTATTAAATCCATGCAGTGATGACAGAGTTGCATCAGGCTTTTCCGGTTCGCACGGTGCGTATCGATACGTTTTCCCTCCTGAAAATGTTGGGTTTTTTTCCCCACACACGACTCCTCCGCTAAAGACTCCCAGCTTTCCTCTCGGGCTCCATTATCTGCCCGCCTAATTACGCCCTCTCTCTGAGCCCCTGAAGTTCCTCAGGGAAGCGGCACAACCCCTCCAAACAAAAGGAGCAGAACGAGTCCGATGCGTCTTCGCTCTGCGATGCGGCGAGATTAACACACCGCTCACGAAAGGCTGAGGGGGACTGACAAAAAAAAACAAAAAAAAAACAAACAATAAAACGACATACCTTCAGGGAGTGAAATTTGATTCTATCACACAATGGGTGTTGTCACTTTTGAAGACAATAGACAAAGGAGTCATTTATCTCCGAATGTGCCGAGTTGTTAATGATCAAAACAAGCTTTGATTCAAATTGGGAGGGGGGGGAACCATTAGAAAAATATTTTCCCGTTCTTTACGCATATGCTGAATTTGCTCTTATGAGCGGTTGACCTTCGCGCAGGTCCTCGTCAAGGCTGTGGTCAGCCGCCTGATCTCCGAACTGCTCAGAGTTTCAGAGGCTTGGGAACGTGTTGCTTTTGAGAAGAGTGAAAGTGGGAGAGAGAGAGAGAGAGCGAGAGAGAGAGAGAGAGAGAGAGAGAGCGGGCCTCAGGTCCTTTCACACACGGATAAAAACAGGAATACGCTCCGCTCTGCCCTCCTGCTGGGAAGATTGGGTGACGGCCCCCTGGTCCCCAGCCCTGTCACCGGGTGCACCTGTGGCCCGGGGGACCAAGATGATTTCCCAAAATATGACACAAGCACAAGCGAATGGGTGGGGGTGTGTGTGTGTGTGTGTGTGTGGGGGGGGGGAGAAGGTGAGTCAATATGCCTGCTCAGCCTTGCCCTGAAGCCTTCCCGTCTCCTAGCGACAGCCAATGAGCTGCCGGTGCTGAGAGAATAGAGGGAAAGTGCTCTTTCACTGTCTCTCTCCTTCTCCCAGGGTGGGGCGGCTCTGCTGATGTTAATGAGTGGAGTTGTTGTAGGCTTTAAATCATGGTTTGAGTGTGCGAGTGTGTGTGTATTCGTGCCCACATGTGTATGTGTGGGTGCGTGTGTGTTAGTTTGTTTCTGTGTGCGTTCATGCATGTACATGTGTACGCACGTGAATGTATGTGTGCAGTACAGATGTGTATGTGCACATGTGTGTACATGCGCGTGTATGCATGTGTGTATGCATGTGTGTGTGGGTGTGCGTGTGTGTGTGCAATGTGCATGTGAGTGTGTGTGTGTGTGCACAGGCTGCCCAGAATACAGGCTGGCAACCAGAGATGGGAGTCAATCTCATTTCAGCTCAGTCAGTTCAGAAAATGAACCGAAATTCAATTCACTAATTGGAAATGAATCCTCATAGACCATCATGGGCAGTTTCCAATTCAGGAATTGAATTATCCGAATTGACCGTTTTAATTGACCCCACTGACCTGAGCCCGGCTGCTAGCTTTCACATCCACTCAGTAATGGATACAACATAGGAGTCCAGTCTCATCTGAGAAGGTGCAGTGCATGCAGGTTTTTGTTTTAGTCCAGCTCTAAGAAACCCGATTCTACTTATCAAGCTCTTGAATGCACTACAAGAACAAAGAAAATAAAGGCAGTCTCATATTTATACTTCAAATCGTATTTACATATATTACTTTTTTTGCTGAACATGGCAGAAGGATGAGGTGAGAGTTTAACTCAATTCTTGATTCGCCAATGGGGAATGAACATTTCACTGGACAAGCAAAAAGCAATTTACAACAAGCTAATAGTTTCTACTTTAAAGAAGTCTTGTTATATGACTAAAATACTTGTTAAGACACACTTTTTTTGCAGAGTGAAGACAGTAATTAATTAGCTATAGTCACGGTGCTGGACTAAAACAAAAACCTGCAGCTACACTGGCCCTTTGTCTGCGCGAGAGCTTCAGGAAGCCGTGATGGGACCCAGGTGGGCCTACTGTACACAAACATATCCTACACCTACTATAGGCGCTCATTAATTAGAAAAGCCACAGAAATAAGGAATGGGACGTGCGTGTTTGATGAATATGGGGAGGAAGAGGTGGCTGTGTACGCTCACCTGCTGGGACCTGCCTTCTGAACACATTCACCAAAACGACAGAACTGGGTTCCTACAGCAGGGACTCGGGCTGCAGAGTGTACTCTCTTTCACTTGAGAGTGTGTGTGTGTGTGTGTGTCTGTGTATGGGACACTGTGTGTGAGGGTGTCTGCAGTCTTGTATTTAGAATTAAAATCTTATTTCTATTCATTTATTGCTAAATATGATAAATAATGTGTCAAGCAACAGAGCAGAATTGACTATTTTCTACTTCAGAAAAACAAAATATGATTTTAAGTCTCATTACAAGATTACTACTTCCTTGCAATGTGTGTGTGTGGGTGTGTGAGACAGAGGGGCTGTGTGTGTACACGAGAGAGACCGTGTGAGTGTGTGTGTGTGTGTTTGTATAGTTATATGCTGTCTCATTAGAGGAGTGTTGGTTTGGCTCTGGGGCTAACAGGCTGCTTCACTCCTGAGTGGGTGGGAGCAGTTAGCCTGGAGCTGGGGTGAGTACAGTACCCCAGCGCCTTGCGCCGCGCTCCTCCTCCGTCTCTTTGATTTCGGTGCTTTACCCATCACATGTGGCCCTCTGAGCGGCCGCTGGCTCCCGCAAACACCCACCACCCCACCCCACCCCACCCCGGTCTCCGGTCGGGGAGAAATGAGTCGACACAATTCGCATCAGGGCCCAGAAACACTTCCAGTCCAGGCCCCAGGGGAGCTATGCAGGCCTGCACGATAATGGCTGACAGAGATATTCAGCGCCCGCGCTAGCGCTGAGCCTGTTATTACCGCCGTACACTCTCCACAGCAGGCCTCTCCAACACCACCGCTGCTCCTGGGCCCAGACCGAGAGCCTCACGCTCCTGACAGCACGGCACAAACCAGAGAATAAGGCCTTTCAGTCTTATATTTAGACTTAGAAATCTCATTTCTTTTTCTTTGCGAAAGAAGCTAAAAATACTGCCAATGAGGTGACACAATTTTACATTACATTACATTCACAGTACTGGCATTTCACAGATGCTCTTATCCAGAGAGACGTACAATGAAGTGCAAATCAAACCCAGGGACAAGTGCGTTGAGGACCCGAGAGGAAAGTACGGTTCCAAGTCCTAGCGTGACCACATAGATACAACTTGAACCCATGAAGAATACATCAACTTACCAACTAGCATATCACGGTTGGCACAACAAGTGTCTCAAGTAAAACAAGTTAATATTTTTACTTGAGGCACGCTTTTTTTGCAGTGCACCTAGCTCACCCTAAACCAGTACAAACCAGAAGCAGACCATAAGTTGGTTTGATGAATACCAGGTGGGAAAAAAGCATACAACAGGCCTTTATAGCATCAAGGTCAACATCAGATCTTCCTCAGATCTCGCTGAAAAATAACCCACAGAATGGAAATCTTTAGATTTCTTCTCTCCCCATTTCTCTTTGTGAGAGGGAGGCTGTTCCAATTTGGTCAACGTTTGCGACTTATCTGGAAAAGCAATAATTTGGCGCTTATAGCGGAGGGGGAAAGAGAAAGGCTCTGGGAGGCAATCGCTGGAGCGCGGTAATTGAATTTCAGATTGAAAATGGTGATTGCCAAGGCTGTAGTCTATCTTACCCACGGTGAGCAAGCTGGAGATGGGGAAACGGAGGCCCCCAATAGATCCATCCTCCCAGGGGCATTTTTGTCATTCTTTGATAGCTTTGTGCCTTACGTCCCTGAACTGAATTCAGTCCTGTTGTGTTTGCAGTTCGTTTTTTGGGTTTAACTTGGAGTTCTATTGAAGGATACTCACAGTAGCTTTAATGGTGCACTCCATCTCTGTGTGTGTGTGTGTGTGTGTGCCTGGGTGTGCCTGTGTCTATGGACAAATATATGTGTGTGAATGTATGTGCATGAGCGAGTGTGTGTATTTCTGTGTATGCATACGTTTATGCATATGTCTGTGTGTGTGGCTGTGTTTGTGTGTGTGTGTGTGAGTGTATGTGTGTATGCATTTGTCCGCTTGAGTGTATGCGTGTGTGTGCATGGATGTATGTGCATGTGAGCGTATGTGTTTGTGTATACATGCTTGGGTGACTGTGTGTGATTGTGTGTTTGTGTGTGTGTGTTTATGTCTGCGTGCAAGTATGCCACATTTCCTTTCATTACAAGCTGAAATTGAGCAAACGTCACCATATTAATAAGTCACCCATCTCCAGGACAGCCTTTATAGTCTGACGGCTCCTCCACTGAATTCCATCCTGATTAAACCTGAACAGAGATTAGCAGCTTCTCCCACCTGTTATCTGCACAGGAATGCTCTCACACACAAAGCTGCTCTGTGTCCCTGCGCCCACAAAAACTGGAGCGAAACCTGAGACACGGATTGAATGACAGCGCGGCTTCAAATGTAATCAACAGAAAAACACCGCATTGTCATGTGCTAAAAAAACAAGAACACAACAATGCTGAACTGCATTCCTTTCTCATAATTACATTTCGTGTTCACACAAAGAAAAAAAAGCTTATATCCTTTGAAAATGTGTCCATATAAAGTATACTGTATATACAATAAGTAATCTGCCCAGTGGTGAGGACATGTTGTTTGAAGAACAGTAGATATACAGGGCTGTACACTTTGATAGAGGGCAGGCTGATGTTAGCATCTTTTGGCTAATACAAACATTTCACTTAAAATATAGTTTTAGTGATGAATACATATATACACTTCAAAAAATATATATATATGTCAATCAAAGTCAGACAAAAATATTGCCAATGAGGTGAGACAGTTTGTTAAGCCAGGGAAAAAAAAAGATCTTATTACAAGACTAAAACGCTTGTTAAGACAGGCAAAATTTACAGTGCGGTAGAAGTGTAAAAATCAGTATGTAGAGCAGGAAGACTCCAGAGCTCCTGTCCTGGAGGGCCGCAGTGTCTGCTGGTATTTGCGGTTTCCTTTCAATCAGCAGCCAATTGAGAACAACGTGTGTGGACTCTTTAGCCAACGAAGGACTTTGAAATGTATCTCTCGTGCTGAAACACGCCAGAAACCAGCAGACGCCGTGGCCCTCCGGGACTGGAGTTTGACACTCAGCTGGTACCCTACTCTCCCTCTCTGAGTCCTGGCCGACCGAGCTGCAGTGGCTCACCCGCCCCTACCCCCCTCAGCTTCTTTAAACGATATAATTTTCTTCACATTATTTTTTTAATACAATGCTGGTATTCATTATGTTATCCAGGCTCGCCGTGACTCATGTGCGGGCAGACCCCGCGGGGCACGCAATCGCAGCCTTTCCAACTTTCTGAAGTGTTTTTTTAGAGCGCGGCGGCGATGGAGCGGTTCGAGACTTGTCTCTCTTGACGGCGCGGCTGAACGGGGCAGGCACGCCGCCTCTGCCTCCTGGCTCTGTATCCACGCCCGGGTGAGAGCCGCGAGAAGGCTAATGGTGATTACAGACAACCGTAAGGGGCCCATCGTTTATTCCCCCGGCTTCCTGCAATGCAGCCTGGGCCTCGGGCCCCACGTCACCGCGTTCCCGTGCGATGGACGCGGAGGGTTACGATGCGATAAGGCTGACGACATGCCGTGGGAACTGCGAGGCAATACCGTCTTGCGTGAGTGCCGTTGGCGTCTGGGCTCCAGCGACGTCGGCTGGACTGAGCTGTCATCAGACCAGGTTTGATCAGGGGTGCTGACAGAGCCTTTAGGCCCCAAAGATCTCACATTGGGCCCCATCACCCAGAGTCACCCCTTCCTAAATAATTACAGCACACATCTTTGAGGGTCACTATCAACCAGGGGCCTTGAAATTGTTCTAACCCCTCCATACAGGTATGGTGCCTAATAATAGTCTAATAATAGCGCTAATAGTTAGTTGATACTGAAGACTCAAAGCAGTTAGGGGAGAAGCGCACAACCCAAAAAATCCCACAGCTCGGATGAAGGCTGTTCTAGCCGAAACACGTTATTTTTATTGTGTGCCAAAATAAATTAAGTGATAATATAGGTACTCCGATTTCTTCTACTAGTGGGATGTGCTAACTTACTCATTTTTGAGTGCCAGCGTGAAAGTTCTAATAGTTAGTATTTATATTGTGCCTTTAACCACATGATCCTGAAGTGCTTTACCATAAAAGGGGGAACGTCATCTCAACCGACACCATTCATCGCCCAAAAGCTCCACGTGTATCTTGGCTGGTGTTTTAGCGTCGGTTGGCGGGTTAGTGTTGTAACGGCTGTGAATATTAAGCCCAGAAGCTCCATGTGTCTCTTGGCTGGTGTTTTAGCGTCGGTCGGTGGGTAAGTGTTGTAACGGCTGTGAAGATCGAGCCCGAAAGGAGACAAAGATCGCTCGACGCAGAAGCGCGTTTATTTCTGGCCACTTGACGCACTTGGCGGAGCGGAGCTGTCGTCGTTCAGGTGGGGGTGAAACATGAAGCAGCGCTCTGGGACCGGGCAGAGAGCGCACGCTTCCACTCTCTGTTCATAACTGTGATAAACGGGCTGAGCCAAACTCCTACGGGACGCACAACTCCCCGCCACGTCAGAGCCCGCCCGCCCTGCCGTCCGCGCGATGAAGCGCCAATCTCAGTGTTAGCTACGCGCCAGCATGTGACCGCGGCCCCACTGGGACGCAGTACACTGCAGAAACGTCTGTCATAACAACCGTTTCAGTCTTGTATTGAGACTTATTTTTATCGTATTTCTCTCAAGCAGAAACTATTAGCTTGTTTTTTTTTTTCTTTGAGTTAGTTTTTGCTTGAAAACTGAAATGGAAAATTGCATTAACCCATTAGCAAATCTTGAAATGAGTAAAACTGTCTCATCTCATTGGCAATCTTTTAGCTTTATTTAGCAAAGAAATAACAGACATACAATTTTACGTCTAAATATAAGGTTAAAATACTGGTTCAGATGGGCTTATTTTTGCAGTGTAGTGGCATTGTGGACAGATCCACATCACAGAGCAAATTACACAACTCCCTCGATGCTCACCTTTCTCTAGCACAGAATCCATCTATTGTATCTCTCATTGCCATAAACCATTATACGTTTTGTACTGTACTGTCAAACGAAAGGGGGCATTGGCAGACAATGAAGATTGCCACGCAGGACACACACGGTATATGTAACGTGAAGAATAGACGCAATTATTTTCTCTGACTCAAGGCTAAAATGTTTATAGAACCGTTCGCTATTGAACGCAGCCGTCTCAACAGTACTGCGGGAAAGTCAATCAGAGGGATTGCAGGAACAGAAGGGCTCCGCCCCGGGGGCGTCGCACACAAACAGGGGACACCGCGGCGTGGATCAAATTCAGGGGAACCGCCGCCATTACGCCAGCCCAACTACAGAGGGAATATCAAATTCAGAGCAGCAATTTGTTAAAAAAAAAAAAAAGTGGAAGCACTGTCCAGTGCTATCTGGAGACTCATTTTACATTCTCCACAGAGACTTCAAAGGTCATGCGTTATTGTTCCAGCAGCCGGAGTGAAATCTCCCGGTGAAATTTATCTGCAGATACGTTTCCCGACTGATGAAGAAGTGTGAAGCCATTGAATATAAAGTGTAGCTTCCTCTATCGAGTTGTTAGAGCCGACCGCAGCTGCTGATAATTGATAATAATCATTCCGCATGTCAAATTTTGGCTGTTTTTTTTATTGGCTTTTCTTTCTAAACTGGGATTCTTGATGTTCAGATATTCAATATGATGTGTGTGCGGGTGTGTGTACACTGTACGTGTGTGCGTGTCTATCACACATATGTATGTGTATGTACTGTATGTTTATGCTGATGTGTGTATATGTGTGATTGTGCGAGTGCGTGTGTGTCTGCCACACGTATGTACAATATGTGTATGTGTATTTGCGTGTGATTGTGCATGTAAGTGCACCAGTGTGTATATGCATGCAAGTCTGTCTGTTCTCTGAATGCCTTCTACTGTGTGTGTGTGTGTGTGTGTGTGTGTGCATGTCCGTGTGAAAGAAAAGTATGAGCCACATCTTTACAAGCATGGCAGCGCAAAATAAATGCCAGCATCCTATTAGCATAGGTGTATAAATACCATTATATTAAAACAACATCAGTGGTTTTCCAGAACCTGCAGAGAGAGAGAGAGAGGACTGAGAGAAACCAAGAGAGAGAGAGAAATAGAGAAGGGGAAGGGGTTTCAGAGAGCTGCAGAGGTAGCCAGAGAAGTACAGATAGCAGTAGAGGGTGAGAAAGGAAAATAAGAGATAGAGAGTGAGAGAGAGTGAGAGAGAGTGAGAGAGAGGAAGAGGGAGAGAGTGAGAGAGTGGGAGAGAGAGGGAGTGAGAGAGAGTGAGAGAGGGAGAGGGAGAGTGAGAAAGAGGGAAAGAGAGAGAGTGAGAGAGAGGGAGAGAGAGGGGGAGTGAGAAAGAGCAAAAGAGAGAGAGAGTGAGAGAGAGGGAGAGGAAGGGAGAGGAGAGGAGCAGACCAGCGGCCCATGCTGAGATGGATGTTGTGGGTGCTGTGTGTCTGACACAGGCTGCATTTGTATGGGGGGACGGCTCTCAGCTGGAGGATCTGTCATTGTCCTCACCAAGGCCACCCCTCCTGCTGCAGCTCTGCTGCCCGCCAATCACCCCGGCCCATCTCCAGGGAAACACACACACACCATAGGAACACACACACACACACACACACACACACATGAACACACACACAGACATGCCCGCACGCACACACATGAACACACATGAACACACACACAGACATGCCCGCACACACACACACACACACACATGAACACACACACAGACATGCCCGCACACACACACACACACACACACACACACACACATGAACACACACACAGTCATGCCCGCACACACACACACACACACACAAATGAACACACACACGCACAGATACCATACACACACGCAGGAATGCACACACGCACAGATACCATACACACACACACGCACATACACACACAAACACACACACACAGATACCATACACACACACAGGAACGCACACACACACACATGAACACACACACAGACATTCCCACATACACAAACAGATACCATACACACACGCAGGAATGCACACACACGCACGCACGCACACAGCCCTTTTCACGTACTGTAAGACACAACACACCTTCACATACAGTATACAGTTCAATCCTAATGCACGGGAACAGTGACACATTTCCTGTTGTTCTGGTTCTACTCCAGCACATTGGATTCAAAATACAACAATGAATGCGAGGTTAAAGTGCATGCTGTCAGCTTTAATTTGACGGTATTTACATCCATATGGGGTACTTTGCGAAGGAATTACAGCCCTTTGTACACAGTGCCCCCACGGATTCCTGTTTGCTTAGTCAGCATCCATTTGGAACACAACACAGACATACACAGACATGCGCACGTCACACCTTTCCCCCAAACAATATCAGATGACACGATAAAGATGAGGTAATTATGAAACTGCGATAAGAGGCTCTTTGTTTCTGTTCAGCAGAAAAGACTTCGCTGGCGTCTCTCTAACCTGTAATTAGGTGACCTCACTCCGTACGCTGACAAGTGGCACGGTGCGTTAATGCGGAGTTGGTCGGGCTCAGATACGCTGCTGATAGCCGTGGCATTCGGGCGGGAGGGCTGAAGACGGACACCTGCAGCTAGCAGCAGTGCAGGCTGTTTCCTGCTATACTCTGCACACCTGCTGGGTAATTGCTATTGGATTTTGACGCTTATCAGGCCTTATACAAGAAACAAGAAACAAGGGACTCTCTGTAAAAGCACACAAGTACACACACACACACACACACGCAGGTGAGGTGGGTGTGCGTGTCTGTGTACTTGCTTATGTATGTGCCTCGTTGCCTGACTGTGTTTTTGTTGATGAATGTGCGTGTGTGTGTATGTGCTTGTTGGTGTGAATATATGTGTGTGTTTGCACGGTTGTGTGTGTCTGACTGCATGTGTATAATATACTTAATATGATATACTTATACAAAACTTGTATCTTTGTATTTGTCTGAATGTGTTTGTGTGTGTGTAAGTGTCTGTGTGTGTGTGTGTGTGTGTGTGTAAGTGTGTATGTGTGTGTGAGTGTGTGTGTGTGTGTGTGTGTGTGTGTGTGTGTGAGTGTGTGTGTGTGTGTGTGAGTGTGTATGTGTGTGTGTGTGTGTGTGTGTGAGTATGTGTGTGTGTGTGTGCGTGAGTGTGTGTGTGTGTGAGTGTGTGTCTGTGTGTGAGTGTGTATGTGTGTGTGTGTGTGAGTGTGTGTGTGTGTGTGTGTGTGTGTGTGAGTGTGTACGTGTGTGTGTGTGTGTGTGTGTGTGTGTGTGTGAGAGTGTGTGTGTGAGAGTGTGAGTGTGTGTGAGTGTGAGTGTGTGAGTGTGTGTGTGTGTGAGTGTGTGTGTGTGTGTGTGTGTGTGTGAGTGTGTACGTGTGCGTGTGTGTGTGTGTGTGTGAGAGTGTGAGTGTTTGTGAGTGTGTGTGTGTGTGTGAGAGTGTGAGAGTGCGTGTGCGTGTGAGTGTGTGTGAGTGTGTGTGTGAGTGTGTGTGTGTGTGTGTAAGCTTTATGTAGCAGGACTTGACAGGGAGCTTGCTCTGTCCCTCTCTGGGCCCTGCAGCTCTTGTGTGATTTTGGGTGAATAGATGCACTGGATCCCTCTGATTAGGCATATTAAACACAGGCCCCAGTCAGAGGCCATTTCAATCTGCATTTCTCAAACTGGCCTCTTAGTACACATTAAAAGCAAACTGCTCGATTCTCTCAGGGTAATGCAATTCTGGCATCGGAGCTGGCTAATCACAAAGGGCCTCGTACAGCCATCTCTATCCCCCTCTCCCCCCACCCCCCCGCCCCTTCACCCGCTCTCTCTTTGTCACACACATACAGTGTAGTCAGCAATATGCGGTTGGAGAGATGAGGAGTACTCAAACACACACCCCCCCCTGCCCCGCACACACAACCCCCAACATGACCTCTCCTCCTCCCCCCTCTCTCCCTCCCTCCCTCCCTCCTCTCTCACGTCCAGCTGCAGGGCTCGATGAAGAGGGATGGGAGTGGCTGCCACGCCGCCCGTCCCCAGGAGAGACCCGACGTCCTTCGCCGGTGACATTGCCCTGCCGATCAGGACCGTCATTTCTGATTTCCCCTGCCGCCTCTCACGGGGCTCCTCCATTCAAGCCACACCGCAAAGGTGACGGTCTTAACAACCATTTTAATAAGACTTAAGATCTTGCACTTCGCTGTACGTCGCTCTGGATAAGAGCGTCTGCTAAATGCCATGTGATGTAATGTAAAAATCTTTTTTTTCTCCTCTCAAGTACAAAATATTAGATTGTCTTAAGATGTTTGCTTGACAAGTGAAAACGTTCCATTGGCAAATCTTGTCTTACCTATTTCCGCCTGGCTCAGCAATTAAAATTAATAAGGGTTTGAGTCTCGATATAAGACTAAAATACTTGTTACGTTTTGGATTTTCAGCGCTCCTTCTTCCTGCTGAAGCTGCTCCCCCGCGTAGCTCTCATTTTCCTAAACAGAAGCACAAACGCCCCACGCTAGCGCTCGCTCTCCTGAGTACCTCGACCTTGAGCGTCAGCGGGAGGCGGAGAGCGGTGAAAGCGTACCCCGGCGCATCGCCGTTCGCATTAGTAACGGCCGCTCGGCCGGGGGTCGGTGTCGCGGCCCCGCCGTGGGGCGGGGGAACGGGCCGCTTCACACACGCGCGCGGGCGCTAACTCAGGCTAATGAGCCTGTTCGCTGTCCAGAGCTCCGATGAATCACAGAGAGTACACACGCGCGCCTGAAGCCTCAGTCAGGTGCCGGACCGGAACATCGGACCGCATCGGAGTGCTGCCCTCTTCCCTGGCCCAAGGTGTGCTAATTACTGAGATCAGCTTGTGTAGCGGTTGGTTGGAATTAAAGCCTGAACAATCTCGGCCCTCCATGGCACATGACTGCACCCCTGCTCTAAACATTGTGGTAAACATTATACAGGAGCATATTTTGAGTTTGTGGACTCGTTTGTTCTCCTCTGCACCAGAGCTCCGGCTTTACTGTCAGACCAGGGCCCCGCCACCAGCAGCTCTGTACGGTACACAGCAGAGGAGCCCAGAGAGAAGGCCCAAACTGGAGCATTTAAGGCACGTGAGTGACTCTCTCCTTTGCTTCCATAGCAACCACGGGGGGGGGAGGAGCCTGCCCCTCTATTCTCTTAATTAATCACAGCGACCTGCCAAGCGGAAATAATGGCCCTCCACGGTCTTACACCTCAAAGACTCATCCTTCAAACTCTGTTCTACTAATCCAATTTCATTTTAATATGAAGAGATAACTATTTAATAATATGGACACACGGGGGGCACAGACACACACGCACACACACACACACACACACACACACACACTGGAGGCACAGGGCAAAGTGTCTTTCAGAGTTTTAGGATTCTCGTCTGCAGAAACTCTGTGGCAACATTCCTCAGTACTTTCTCACTTCCTCACATTAAACGCTTTCTGTAATCTATTAACGACTTGCGTTAATGCAGAGGCACAATGATTTCACTACAGCTTAACTCGCCGTTAGGGTTTAACAAGAATGTTTATGTTTAGGCATGAACGAGGAATTCCCTTTGTGTAGCATAAACACTGAGTGTCTGTAAGCAGTACGTTGGAACTGTCCCAACCGCTGTGCTTGTGATGCTACCCTGAGAACTCTCATCTTAAATTGTAGTCCTACTTCCGATTATCTCTCCTCGTTGTTATTGAGTCTAAGGGAGTTCCACGAAAAGTACAAGTACGCAGACCCACACACATATGTATACATATATACGCACACATACGGACACACACCCGCACACGTACGCAAGTGGGCACAGAAATGATAGCTGTCTGTGATCTGGAGAATAATATGCTTCTCCACATCGCGACTTTCTCCAGTATTTATCGCTGCTGTTATCGAAGGTTTTGACACAGTGTTGCGTGCGCACGGCCGAAACCTCATTATCACCCCGACAACCTGGAACGGCCCGTTTTTAATCATCCGCAATGATGATCCACCTCCTCGCAGACGGAGGCCGGAAAACAGGAAATCCATAAGGCCCGGGGCTCTCAGTAAATCCTCCATTTTAATGTCAGACTCACGCTGCCTCCTCGGCTGCAGGTGTGGCTGCTGAGAGTGAGTCAGCGCGGATTCTGGGTCCCGGCGAGGAGAAGAGCACCTAATCCCACGCCAGAGGGGCGGCCCAAAACCCAAACACCCCCAAACCACAGATTCTGTTCCAGGGGATGAACTGTGCTGCTGCCTCCCCCAGCCCTGCTGATTCAGCTTTGTGTGATATTCTGCCTCCTTAAACACAGGCACATAGACTTACACACACACATTCACACACACACACACACACACACACATTCACACACACACACACACACACACACATACACACCCACACATTCACAGACACGCACACACATACACACCCACACATTCATACACACACACATACACACCCACACATTCACACACACACACACACGCACACACATACACACCCACACATTCACAGACACGCACACACATACACACCCACACATTCACACACACACATACACACCCACACATTCACACACACACATACACACCCACACACATGCACACACACACACACGCACATGCACACACTTGTACATATGCACACGCACATTTACTCCAGTACACATACATGCTCACACTTGCACACACACATTTGCACACAAACCCACACACACACATGCACACACATACAGCCTGTCCCACATACACACATTCACACACAGACACACATTATGCACATACACACATCTCAGGTAGAGGGTGATGTCAGGATGTTGACCACAGAAGAAGCTGCTCTGTCATTGTGGTGAAATATGAACTTGGCCGCATCACAGCACTAAAACACAAATCAATATCTATTACATACTAAATCACATGCCAGTGCTCCCCGCCCTTAACCCCGCCCCCCTGCCCCCACCTGCCAATCAACCCTCCCTCCTTTAAGGGCACGGACGGTGGCCTCTCGTCAAAACACGCCATTTGTCATCAAGAGCCAGAGTCACTATCCCGATGTCCGCGTCGGCTCCCCCACAAGCCCCGTTTCACATTCTGTTTGCTCCTTATCTAAAAAAAAAACTGAAGAAGAGAAAAACAGACTGACCTCTGATCTCTATTTAGAAGCGACTTAATTAAAAGGCTAATATAAAGAGCATTCGTCTTCTGCGTCCTACGAAAAGAGAGAGCGAGAGAAATCCTCCCTGCAACATGATGAGCGCTCCCTGAAGATTTCTGCGCTAAAGGGTCGGATTACGCTGCCAGCAGATTACACTGACAGCCAGGATTTATTAGGCTTCCCTTTGTATCACATTACGGATTAAATATTGAAATCGCTCACTGCAGTGTAGAATGACTACTCAGAGTGATGGTAGAAGAATGCAAAGGAGAGAGAGAGAGAGAGAGGGAAAGAGCAAGTGAGCAAGAGAGTGAGAGGGGAGTGAGAGACAAAGATAGTGAAAGAGAGTGAGAAAGACAGAGAAAGAGAATGGGGAGTAAGAGTCAGAGAGTGAAAGAGAGCATGAGAGAGCGATAGAGTGAGAAAGAGAGAGAGAGAGCGATAGAGAGAGAGGGGGAGAGCATGTGAGAAAGAGAGTGAGAGAGAGAGAGAGAGAGAGAGGGAGTCAGAGCGCGTGAGAGAGAGAGAGAGAGCACATTTTAATTAAGCAGGTCAGGAAGCATTAATGAACACAAACAGAAGGCGTAATTAATCTGCTCTCTGGCTCGCCCCTGCCAGGGACACAGAGGCAGCGATTTTCCTTTCAGAGCGTGGCAGATAAACACACGCTGGCTAATTGTTCTGGATTGTTCTTAAACCCGCATGGCCCTGCACCCGGCGGTCCGCGGAGGGGACGGGACCCCTACCCTGGCAGCGTGCGCCACGGGATGGCTGTGTGCCACCCCCGCGCCCCGGCGCCAGGCAGCACGCCAGGGTGCTACGGGTTCGAATCCGAGGGGCCGGGGGAGAAAGGGAGGGCCCGCCGGAGTGGTGCTGGGAAGCTGGAAGCTTCCGCAGATAAAAAAACATCCTGTTACAATCTCTCACCGGATCACGTGACGTTTTGTTGGTTATCTTGTTAATCTGACTTGAGGTTAGGGTGTTCCCCACGCAGGAACTGGAGCCAGTCGAAAATTGCCAAAAATCCAAGGTCAGGTCTTCACATAGCCTATTCTATGTCTGCGTCCTGGCAAATGTGCAAGCCTTTTTCCTTTAACCATATACGGTATGCGCCGTAACCCTGGTTTGAACCTTAGAATGACTGTCAGGTGTTACAGTATTCCGGCATCCACCTTTACAGGAAAGAACCTCAACTAGCAGGATTATTATCGCTCCTACTGCATAAACAAACAACAATAAAAATGACAAGTCACACAGTAAGCGTAATTTCTGCTTTTTCTGGTACATTTAAAAACCAACACAAACAGCCGTACAGGTGTGAAATAAATCCTGAGCCCCCCTCCATTGTTATTATAAAATAAGAGTGAAACAGCAGATTGTCTCAGCTTCACACCAGCTGTTCGGAGCAAAAGCAATCAGAAAAATGCGTATTGAATTTATACATCCTGACAGTGGGGCCATCCAACCATTAATGTGCAATGCGGGGACATGTCAGAACACCATGCACATTACAATATTTATAATCCTAATGCTGTTCATCAGCGCCTTTTTAATCTTAGCCCAAAAGGGATTACATTAAAGATGAATTACGGCAACATGTTATTGACGTATTAATTTATGATTATAACATGCTACTTGATGTGTTAATGATTTGAATTGTTACTCCAGTACTGTTCGATGTTATTCATGAGCTGGGTCAGGCATTGATACATTTCATAATAACAGCACTGCAAAAAAGTCTTAAGTGTTTTAGTCTCGTAATGAGATTTAAAATCTTATTTGTTTACTCTCAAGTAGAACACATTAGCTTGTTTTAAGTTACTGCGGCAGCTACAAGTGAAATTTTCTTACCCCATTAGCAAATCATGAAATGAGTCAAACAGTCATACCGCATAAGCAATATTTCTGCCTTGTTTAGCATAAAGTAATAGAAATAAGGTCTAAATATAATACTTGCAGAGACAGACTTATTCCTGGGGTATTTGTGCAGTGAAACAGAAATGCATGCGTTCAGTGATAAGGGTAAGTGAGCATCAAGGGGCGGTGCTTGCTGGAGTCTCTGTGCTGTGATTGGCCGGACTGCATCCTGTCAGGGGAGGGACTACAGGACGGAGTCGCAGGTCCCCCTCACCCCTGTCTCCTCTCTCCTTCACCTCAGCTTCACCTGGGCATGCCTGTGGCGGCTTCACGGGCCCTGACTGGGGAGGGGATGTGGCTCTGTTCTTCGCAGCCTGGCTCATTGTGTTGGCCGCCTCTGGCACCAGTCTTCGCAGACCTTCCCCATCAAAAGCACCGTTATCCAGAGCCCCCTAATTACAGCCGCCGCTGCCCAGATACGGCTTTCATATTCGGGCAGATGTAGCAAATTGCCTGGGAAATTGTTGGCAGGTTTTAATCCGTGTTTTAAAAAACAAGCTTTCGGTAACTGAGAGTTTTTGGAGCAGCTCGGAGAGGAAAGGGGTGGGGTGGGTGGGGGCAGGACAATAAGAGGAGGAAAACAATCTGTTCTGCACAGTCTTACTCCTGCTTTTCCGGGCGCTAATAAGGAGAAAAGGTCAGGTTCGCCTCCCATATCTTGTGCGAATCCGAAGAGTGTTTTTCATATTTAATTTTTTCCCTCTGGTTAATTATGTTCAGAGTAATATCAGAAACCTTCAGTAACCAGGAGTTACGCTGCCTCTATTGTTCCCCCCCCTCCCTAACTCTGCCGCCCCCTCCAATGTCAAACCACCAGCCCCCAGAGCAGACACACTTCCCTGCATCCCAACACTGTTCAGCTACAGGACCACATCCAGCTCCCAGTCTGCTGTAACATGGAGCTCAGCTACAGGACCACATCCAGGTCCCAATCCGCTGTAACATGGAGCTCAGCTCCCACACCCAGCTCCCAGTCTGCTGTAACATGGAGCTCAGCTCCCACACCCAGCTCCCAGTCTGCTGTAACATGGAGCTCAGCTCCCACACCCAGCTCCCAATCCGCTGTAACATGGAGCTCAGCTCCCACACCCAGCTCCCAGTCTGCTGTAACATGGAGCTCAGCTCCCACACCCAGCTCCCAGTCTGCTGTAACATGGAGCTCAGCTCCCACACCCAGCTCCCAGTCCGCTGTAACATGGAGCTCAGCTCCCACATCCAGCTCCCAGTCTGCTGTAACATGGAGCTCAGCTACAGGACCACATCCAGCTCCCAGTCTGCTGTAACATGGAGCTCAGCTCCCACATCCAGCTCCCAATCTGCTGTAACATGGAGCTCAGCTCCCACACCCAGCTCCTAGTCTGCTGTAACATGGAGCTCAGCTCCCACACCCAGCTCCCAGTCGGCTGTAACATGGAGCTCAGCTACAGGACCACATCCAGCTCCCAGTCTGCTGTAACATGGAGCTCAGCTCCCACACCCAGCTCCCAGTCTGCTGTAACATGGAGCTCAGCTCCCACACCCAGCTCCCAGTCTGCTGTAACATGGAGCTCAGCTCCCACACCCAGCTCCCAGTCTGCTGTAACATGGAGCTCAGCTCCCACACCCAGCTCCCAGTCTGCTGTAACATGGAGCTCAGCTCCCACACCCAGCTCCTAGTCTGCTGTAACATGGAGCTCAGCTCCCACACCCAGCTCCCAGTCGGCTGTAACATGGAGCTCAGCTACAGGACCACATCCAGCTCCCAGTCTGCTGTAACATGGAGCTCAGCTCCCACACCCAGCTCCCAGTCTGCTGTAACATGGAGCTCAGCTCCCACATCCAGCTCCCAATCTGCTGTAACATGGAGCTCAGCTCCCACACCCAGCTCCTAGTCTGCTGTAACATGGAGCTCAGCTCCCACACCCAGCTCCCAGTCGGCTGTAACATGGAGCTCAGCTACAGGACCACATCCAGCTCCCAGTCTGCTGTAACATGGAGCTCAGCTCCCACACCCAGCTCCCAGTCTGCTGTAACATGGAGCTCAGCTCCCACACCCAGCTCCCAGTCCGCTGTAACATGGAGCTCAGCTCCCACACCCAGCTCCCAGTCCGCTGTAACATGGAGCTCAGCTCCCACACCCAGCTCCCAGTCCGCTGTAACATGGAGCTCAGCTCCCACACCCAGCTCCCAGTCTGCTGTAACATGGAGCTCAGCTCCCACACCCAGCTCCCAGTCTGCTGTAACATGGAGCTCAGCTCCCACATCCAGCTCCCAGTCTGCTGTAACATGGAGCTCAGCTCCCACACCCAGCTCCCAGTCTGCTGTAACATGGAGCTCAGCTCCCACATTCAGCTCCCAGTCTGCTGTAACATGGAGCTCAGCTCCCACACCCAGCTCCCAGTCTGCTGTAACATGGAGCTCAGCCTTATCGGGTCACACAGAAAGCTGAGCGAATGCACAGTGAATGTCTGACACTGCTAGCGCACATAATCGTGCTACCAACATTACCTGGAGTACGTCTTGCATTGTAGGACACGCACTTGTGCTTCCCGTTTCATAATTCATGCTTTCTTCAAGCTGCCTGTTTTAATATGAAATAACGAGTGTACCAGATTAGTCCTGGTTCATAACCACCCCCGATTAAGTGACATTTCATAAAAGTTGTGCTGTACATTTCATAAAACGCAGCATGAATCAGTCATTGGATTGAGCCTACATGATTATGATACACATACAGTAATTCAGTAAAGGTCACAGACATAGACTAAGGGTGTTTAATAAGTTGCTGAAAAGCTGTTTTATTCTCTGATTCTGATCCAGGAAGACCTTGAGCAGGGAGTTTGCCATAAACGCACAATGTTTTAATGATATTTAATAGCAGCAGTGCTGTACATAGTTGAACCGACACAGTTAGAGCTGCAGTGTGTTCATAGCCAAGCATGTGCGTCCATATGTGTGACTAATGTAGGTATGCACAGGCATACACATGTATGCATTGCATGACTATGTGTGGTGTGTGCACATGCCTCTCTGTATGTGTATGTGTGTGAGAGTGGTTGTGTGTTGGTGTGTGTGTCCATGCGTGTGTGCGCTCATGCCTCTGTGTCTGTATGTGTGTGTGTGAGAGTGATTGTGTGTTGGTGGGTGTTTGTGTGTGTGTCCATGTGTGTGAGTGCACATGCCTCTGTGTGTGTATGTGCGTGTGAGAGTGGTTATGTGCTGGTGTGTGTGTGTGTGTGTCTCTGTGTGTGTATGTTTGTGTGTGAGAGTGGTTGTGTGTTGGTGTGTGTGTCCATGCGTGTGTGCGCTCATGCCTCTGTGTCTCTATGTGTGTGTGTGAGAGTGATTGTGTGTTGGTGGGTGTTTGTGTGTGTGTCCATGTGCGTGAGTGCACATGCCTCTGTGTGTGTATGTGCCTGTGAGAGTGGTTATGTGTTGGTGTGTGTGTGTGTGTCTCTGTGTGTGTATGTGCGTGTGAGAGTGGTTATGTGTTGGTGTGTGTGTGTGTCTGTGTGTGTGTGTGTGTGTGTGTGTGTGTGTGTGTGCACTTGCCTCTCTATGTATGTGTGTGAGAGTGGTTATGTGCGTGTATGTGAGATTGGCTAAGATTTGCATTATAGAGGGTGGCAGTCTCCATTATATATGGGAGGTGGGAGTGTGTGTCCATGCATGTGTGACTAATGTGCACATGGTTCTGTTCACGAGCATAAGTGTAGGTGTGTCTGTGTGTATGTATATGTATGCGTGCTTGGGTGTGTGTTCTGTAGGTGTGTGCATGCGTATGCAAATATGCATGAGGCTCGTCGTGCAGGTTTGTGTGTGTGTGTGTTGTGTGTGTGTGTATGTGTATGCCTGTGTGAGTGTGTGTGTGTGTGTGTGTATGTGTATGCCTGTGTGTGTTTGTGTGTGTGTGTGTGTGTATGTGCACTAGTCAGAGTCAGTTTAACTCTATCTCAGTGTATTTCAGTGCACACTGCCGGAGCAGAATGCCCTGTCATCAGCGCGGGGCTAGCAGAGGAAAGAGCAGGGCTCTGCATGTGTGGGAGGGAGGCTGTGCCTTATATATGGGCAGCCACACAGATAAGCAGGAGAATAAATCTCTAATTCCTTAATGAGGGTTATCGGCTCTCCCGGGGGAGCGGCAGACAGTGCATTACTGCCGCTGCACTCAATTACGCGCTGAGAGTATCAGTTATTAAATATGGGCAAAAGCTGTTTACGGCTGCACTTCTGAGAGGGCTATTCATTTTCATATCTAATAAGCTTATTAACATCCCACAGCCAGCGCAAGCAGTATGCCAAATATTGGAATAGTTTTAAATGAAAAAAAATAAAAATAAAAATAAATAAATAATACGCGGTGAAATAATACACAAGGGACAGGCACTTTATCACAGACGGCTGTCTGTTTTATAAATCTTTTTTATGGGGAAAAGTTGTTTGAGAAACGGCCTCCCCGCTGGTTTATAGGTAAAGCGGTTTCCTGGGGAAGGGAGGCATTATGGGTAATTGATGCGCGGGACTCTAATTGCCATGATAAAGACCACTGAGCCGGCCTTATCTGCTCTCTGTCAGGAAACCCTTAGCGCTGCTGAGTCAGCGGAAACGCGCAGCCAATCAGCGCCGGGGCTGCACAGAGGGGGAGGAGCCGCGCTCCAGGCCCCGTCGCATCCCACAGTAATGAGGGAAGGGCGCACTCCTCTAAAAAACAGGGGCGCAGGAGTGATTACCGCCATCAGGAGCAACAGCTGAAGGAGCGCGGGAGCCAAGCGGAACCTGGCCGGGCAGAATGCTCGTTATCTCCAGCGCGGCGAAGCGGCCAAGTCTGCAAAATGTCCGGTGTGGGTCTGCTCAGGATGCCTTTCTAAAAACATTTCCTACATCTTAGTCTTATAAATGTGGTTCCCAATTTGGGGCTGCGCATATTCAATTTCCACCCTACTTTCGGAATTTCATGCTATAAATCCCACTGCCGATTTGGGACAGTGTACGAATCCGCAGTTCTCCTCTGAAACGGGAAATGCTACTTTTCACACTGCTGACCACAGCAGAGCAGAGTCAGAGGAGGACCTTTCATATGCAGCTTTAGCCTGCAGCCCACAGGCGCCAAATCGACCTCCAGGAGTCGCTAGAAAGCGATGAAACGTGATGCCCTGTTAAATGGAATCTAGCACCGAATCAAGCCTGGTCTTGAAAACCCGCAGTGTTTCTGCCTCCTCTACGGTCCTGGAAAGCTATTCCACACATTCATTGAAAGGAGACTTGGAAGCAGCCTGGCAGTTGTACTGGGACTCTCCTCCTGCGGGGGGATTTTTAAAGACCCTCGATTGCTGCCGTCTCTCTTTATCACACACAGAATTTAGGAAGCCTCCCATCTCGCCCAGAGGCAGGCCAGGCGTCGAAAGGGATCCTTGCGTGCTGGCTCTCCTCAGGGCGGGACGTCAGCGTGTCGCGTGTTCTCTGGGACAGGCCCGCGTATCAGAGACCGCAGCGTCATACGCTGTGACAGGAGCTTATCTTCCCAGCAGTAGAGCCTTTCCATTACAGTCAGACTGCTGTTTCTCTGACCGCGGCTGAACACGGCTTCCTCCATTCCACTGACATCTTTCGGGTCACGGCTCACAGAAACACCAAAGAACACTGACCTGTCACATCGCATGACTGCACTGGAAACACCAAAAAATAAAAGTAAATCTCAACAAGTTTTATATTGAGACTTAAAATCTTTTTGTTGCTAAATAAGGCACAAAATATAGCTCATTCCAAGATCTTCCAGTGGGGGCAAGAAAATTTCTCTTTCAAAAAAAGCTTGTGTTTTCTACTTGAAAGAAAAAAGTAAGACCTTAAGTCTGATTACAAGACTAAACCGTTGTTAAGCCGATTGTATTTGCAGTGTTTGGCAGTGAAAACGCGGGGCTGATGTTGTTTGTTCCCCCTAAAAGGCGCTCTTATTGCTTACTGCTCTCAGCTCCAAACGTGAGTAGCAGAAGCAGGCTGAGGTGACAGAGACAGAGAGGCGCGCAGTGTGTTCACAGGGGAACAAAAGGTGTTCCGCAGCTGTGTGTTTTTGGCGGGAACGCCCGGCGGGATTAGACGGGATAACCGCTCCGCCCCGGCGAGGCCCTCGACACGGCACGCACCTGCAGCGGGGGGGGGAGAGGGGGGCGGAAGGTTCCGGCATGGACCGGCCAAAATCCCGCCGCGAGGCCTGCGTGTGAGCTCTGCACATTACCGCCAGACAGCCTTCATTTCCCTTCCCCTGCGTGTGGGATCGGCCGCTACCCCACCCCAAATTGCCCCCCCCCCCCCTCCCCCCAGGAGGTGGGTAACGAGGTGGACTGACCTGGGTCACACACGTAATTGTTTCGGATTCAAATACTTCCCTGGTGCGAGGGGAGCCATCCGAGAGGAGCAGAGGGCTGGTGTGTTTCATAGGTTCCAATACACCAGGCAGGCTCACGAAGGCGTAGGTAAGTGTTTTGAATCCAAAACAATCGCGTATGTGACCCAGGCCTGGAGGTGGAACACAAGGGGGAACAGGCAGTCGTGTCCTCAAACAGGGCTGAAATCAGGACACTTCAAACCTGGGCCTTTTTGGGCCTGGCAGATAAAGGCAACACGCATCTCAATATTTCAGTGGCGTTTCTTTTACTCTTTTACTGTCCGAATAACTAATCGAATCCAAACGGTCACATCAGTGTTCACCTCACGTCGCGGTCTCCTGCCGGTTGCAGATTTTCGGTAGAGGTCTGAACGTTCAATAAAGGGCCTTAAAGTGCTGTATTAGTGCAAACTGCTCTCACGATGGGGGATCGTCAAAGAGGCTTTGCTGCAGTACCATCGCCTTCGTTTGGGATCAGGTGCTTTGCTCCCGTGTGCGGGCAGTTAGAGAGGAAGAATAGGCCAGCTCTATTAGATTAGAGCTTTTATCCCAGGAAATATTAAATCTTCAGCTTTCCTGCTCGTAATACCGCCTGCGGTAGCCAAAAACCACAAACCGGTTACAACCCTAATTTAAATCCAAATCGCTATTTACACAATGTCCAGAGCCATTAAGGTGTACAAACTAGACTATTAGTGTAAAACATTGCCGCGGCCAAGCCAAGGAGAATTAGTCAGACAGTTAAGCATTTCACTTTAATGGACTGTGGTTTCCGGTGATGAAGACAAGCTGTGAGCGTGTATTAATGGGTGCTGTGGTACAGGGCTGAGACCCTCTCCATGTCCTTAACACCGCGCAGGACGACAGAACCCCAACACTGCACAATGGACAGTAATGATGCGCAGGTTAGATCTGACATCACATGAACTCCAGCTGTCCGAATGGACTCGAGAACCTTATCTTCTGCTCGGTCTGACTGCTTATTTTCCTCATGCTGTTACTCAGAAGGGTATCTTTGTGAATACACTCATAATATAAACTGACCTGTTTTCTCTTGGCTTACTTCACACTCTCAACCAGTAAACAACACAACTAGATGGAGAGAGTGAGACAGTTGTCTTTGTCCTACCATATTAGCTACTGCTAGCCACACCAGGGGGCCTGGTTCAAACGCACCCACTCAGCCGAGGGTATCTTCAGTGCCTTAACTTGCAACAGACAGAATATGAAGCCCATTATGTGGACCCCCCATTTCGTGCCAAACTTTGTGGTCTCCATGGCGATGGGGAGACAGACAGGCTCCTCCTCAGGTGCACTGCCATGTAGGGGCTGGCAGGCTGACAGAAGTATGCTTATTAACACCGTGCCAGGGGGCACAGGTGCTACTGACGATAAGAGAAACACCTGAGCGCTCCTCCCCCCAAAAATAAATACTACAACCTGCCCCCGTCGGTCCCCTTCTGCCCTGAAACCTGGCCACGGGAGACTTCCCATCACCCTGCAGTGATTGGAACTGACAGGCAACAGTGATGACCGTCAAAAAAGAGCTCAGACTCTTGGAAGTTTTTCTTCTATTTCTCTCTCTCTCTCTCCCTCTCACTCGCTCCCTCACCAACATAGACAGATGGACAGATGCCACAGAGGCAGCTGCTATCTGCTGTGGACCTTAATCTCAATGAGTATCAGTCACTCAGAAACAGTTAAGAGTGCATATGTGCGCACACTCGCACACAAACACGCATACACACACACACGCACACGCCGTGCGCTAGTTGCGTGTGTGTCCTTCTGTGGTCGCGCAGTGCCCGAGAGGCATTTCATGGTCCAGGCTTGAGACGAAAGAAGCGTTTGAAGAAACTGAAATGTCTGGGAAAGGTAATTAATGAGGTATGACTGTTTACCCTCCACATTTTTCACGGGCAACTGTTCTCTGTTTGTATTCCTCTTCTGTTTGTTTTTCCTTCACGAACAATAAAAGCCCCAGATGACAAAACACCTGACAAGCACAGCAACGGATGCGCTTCTCCTCCCAGCTGCAGACCCTCTGCTCACAGATTACAGCAGTGTATGCTGGGAATTCTCTGCCGATGGTGTTCCCGTTATTGAACAGTGGGTGCTGACTGTAGCCGTCCGGGCGCTGAGGTCCTGTTTATTAAATGGCGAAATCAATCCCGGGTCTCAGGTGATTGTGGAGGAGAGATAGAGGAGTTCCCACTCCCACCGCCCCCCCAAAACAGAGTCAGGAACTCAGGCCCACATTCCGTCCGTAACCCAATTACTTTGTAAAGCAAAGAAAACATTCCTGCGATATTGGAAAACACATTGTGAGAATGCCAAGGGGCTCCCAGGCTGCATTACACAGATCCCATCCCATCGGAGCATAAAAATTCCAGCTCGGAAAAAATCCGTATCCCATAATGACAGGCCAGCTTGATGCGAGCTTACGCGGACAGCGCCTTATGAAAAAGTTCCCCCGAAAACACACCCGTGCGGAATGCCGGAGGGAGGGGAGGAATAAAAGGCAGTCATTTCCAGCTGAGTAAACAGAAACGGAGAGAGAGCGAGAGTGAGAGGGGGAATGCTGAAAGATGCGTTTAGCTCGGGAGAGCGTGAGAGGGATGGCTTCCTGGTCCGGGGTCTGGCGGGGAGCGGGCCCTGCTGATGTGTAATATTTTGACGAGGGCGGGGTTAATTAACATCCGCACGGCCGACCCGCAGAGTAAATAATTGATGTTGCAAATGAAGGCGGGCGGAGATTAGCTGGCGGTTTTTGGCGCTGTGGCTCTTTCTGGCCGCCTGGCGCTCTGCTTATCTCTGCTGCCCATGCTGCAGGCATCAGGGAGCAGAGAGGTAGGGGGGTCTGTGGGGGGGGGGGGGTAGAGAAGGGAAGACGCCTCACGTGGATGTTGGGTCCAAACGCCACTGTCCCCTTCTAGTCCCACAGGTAGAACACAAGGCAAGGTAGAAGGAATACCAGCTTCCACAGATATGGGAGGATAAGAGCCCAATCTCCCAGAATCCTTTTCTGGCCCTGGCCCCAACTCAAAGTTTGGTTCCTGGCAGGGCATCTGTCGAGTTGTCTCAGCCCGTGAATCTGCGCAGTTTGTGTGTGTGTGTGTGTGTGTGTGTGTGTGTGTGTGAATGTATGTGTGTGTGTACAGATGGTGCAGTGGGTAGCACTGCCGCCTCATAGCAAGGAGGCGCTGGGTTTGAAGTTCTCCCCGTGTTCACGCGGGTTTCCTCCGGGTACTCCGGTTTCCTCCCACGGTCCAAAGACATGCAGGTTAGCCTGATTTGAGAGTCTAAAATGCCTGTGGGTATGAGTGTGTGAGTGAATGGTGTGTGTGCCCTGCGATGGACTGGTGACCTGTCCAGGGTGTATTCCTGCCTTTTGCTCAATGTATGCTGGGATAGGCTCCAGCCCCCCTGCGACCGTGTTCAGGATAAGTGGGTTAGGATAATGGCCCTTCACACAGTACTCCCAGCATAACGATGAAGCACTCCCTGAGTCTCTCAGCTACATCTATGTCTGCTCTTCATCTGTTGTTTAATCCGACCTGCTCAGTTGAAGTGAGTGCATTATTTAATGGAAACTAGCATCACACCCAAGACACACCAATCCAAGGAACAGGTAACTGGCAGAGATCTCTCTTTCTCTCTCTCTCCCTCCCTCTCTCCCTCCTACATGGACAGATGCCATAGAGACAGCTGCTCCTTCCAGCAGACCATAATCTCAAGGAGCATCAGTCACACGTGTGCGTGTGTATACTCACATACACACACATACACACACACACACACATTCTCACTCTCCTCCAGTGGGGACCCATTCCAGCTAGGAAACCTGTGATTATTTGCCATGATGCTAAACGTGACATACACACAGTCTCTCTGTGACACCAGATGACATCTGTTCAAATTGTCAGGAAAACAAACAGCAATTAACCCCCAAACCGCCTAGTGTCTCCTCCAATAACATTCCTTCTTTCAATATTTTCTGCAGAGTCTACAGTAATTCCACACATCCAACTGCAGGTTCATTCAGTGTTCAGGAGTGTGTGTGTGCGTGTGTGGGGGAGGGGGAGGGGTTGCCATACTGGCACATCGTATTTAAAACCATCAAATATTAACTGCAACTCTAATTAGGGTTAGAAATAGACTTACAGTTTTATCACAGACAGGCAGGATGTCTCTCACCTTACTGTACTTCACATGCCAATTACTGTGATTTACCTCATGAGCACAATTAGCGACCTGGCTGTTAATTACAGACCAATTACCGTGGGCGCGGTTAGCAAGTGGACTGAATCTGCATGGGCCACACAGAGAGTCCAGTGCATATGAGTACCACTGGAGCTCAGAACTAAACACACCATCGACGCTGAGACCAGCACCTGCTGAAGACTGTTCGCAAACATGACGAGGAGGAGAAAAGTGTTAAATGGAATATGCAAAATGCAATAATTCCAAAAGAATGAAGAATCATTCAAGGATTTTTTGTCAGGCAAAAAGGTTCTTTGTCTGGGAGCTTTTTCACCTACGATAGAGGGTTCCTCTATGGAGACAGGCCAAAGAACGCTTATTTCTGCGTGCGCACAGTAGGACAATGCTGAAAGGCTATTGCTTTGTGCCGCGTTTCAGCATCCACAGCTGCATGGAATGAGAGTGTCCAAATTGTGTGTCTGTGTGGTTAGAGATGACGTGGGATTATTGTGCCAATTCACAGCAGAGTCCTGCCTCGACCCAGCAGCCTGGCTGAAACCAGGGGGACCGGGGCGAGGGGGGGCATTACCGGCCTGCTGGCCCAGGCACGGCTGCCATCTTCTGAGAAAGACGACGTTTAATTCCACAAACTCAGCTGCAGCTCTCTCCTGTCCTGTGTAAAGAGGCTTTCAGGCTGAAGTGTGCGTTTTAGCGCCGGTGGTGTACGAAGACCAGGCTGAAGAGGGTGTTTGAGGGGCAGTGGTGTAGGAAACGGAGCGGTGCAGGTTCGTACGGGGCAGCCTTTCCAACGCCGGAGTGCTGTAATCAGCGTGGGCGGCGAGTGATTGGGCGGATTTACTCGCCTGTTACTCTCCCGGGGCGGTTTCTTTCAGGATTAGAGGACGGCGAAACGGAGGATCAGCGGTGATCAGCGGCGATCAGCGGCAATCAGCGGCGGAGCTGCAATTACTTCCTCAACATCAGCGGAGCACTGAAATCTGCTCCCCGAGACGTTTTCGCGGAAAGGACGTTTTCGCGGAAAGGATGTTTCAGCGGCCAGCGTGACTGGCAGGACTGGGACTCAAGCAGGGTGTATTTGTGAACCTGCCATTCAGACGCTCGCGTCCGGGTGCCTGGAGTTTACACATCATCCCGGGAAAACCCCGCCTGTCTCCCAGATTTCCGAAAGTAAGAAGAAAACGGGAAATCGACCCTACTCCGAATGGCGGTACATTTCACACGCGCCCACCGCGGTTCCGTTCACACGCGTCTCAGAAACAGCGCGGTTATTTCGTGTTTCTGCGCGGGTGCGCGGCGAGAACTCTGCCGTTACAGATTAGGCTGCCACTCAAACTCCTCCCGCGACTGCAGTCGTTTGTTACCGCAGCCCCGCTGCCGTTTCGTCTCCGCGTGAATTTACGAGGCGAGGTGACAGGGATGACTCCGCTCAGGCTCCGTGAGCGGGGCGCGTAGGCCCGCGCGGCTGAACCCGCCATCCGTCACCGGCTACGCGTAGCAGCTGTTGCCACGGCGCGCCTCTCCCTTGATTGACGCGTACGGTAAGACTCCCTCGCTCAAGCCGACCCGAAATGCGCGGAGCGACGCTTCTCCCGTCGTGCTTCTCTTTGTTGGCACACAGAACGGTGACAGGTGTCATTATGCTCACGCTGCAAATAAACACGCGCCGACAAGGTAGAGGAAGAGAGAGAGAGGCAGAGAGAGTTTGAGACGGAGAACGAGAGAACGAGTTCAGCCATTGAGGTGAAATTCAGACAGACAGGTGGATATGTACGGAGTCTATTTGCGGCAGTTTATTTCAGACCAACGATTTATTTCGGACTAATACTTGCTGAAGCTAGAAAATGTCCGCGTACGTAACCAGGATGCTAAATTATACGACAACACAAGCAGACAAATGGTGAAAGACCAGTCTAAAGCCAGTGTGTTCTGAGCCTGATCACACACTCCAATATGGAATATTCTGGAAAGATCCTGAACCTGGTCTCAGACAGACAGAAACTGTCCAGACCGTTAAAAATGTTTATACGCAACAGTTACACTTGGACGTGGTCTCTGTGCTGAAAGAACACAGCTGGCCCTGCTAAAGAGCTTTGCCCCTGCCGGGATTCAAACCCGTGGCCCAGAGATCACGAGTCCAGCGTGGCTGTGACTCAGTGCGGCTGCCTGAAGATCGTTAAACTAGGCCACGGTCACGAATGCACAGCTGCTGCCCAGAGGAGCCAGTCTGCTGAGCACAACAGCCTCATCCATGTCGGAACAGCTGGTCCACAGGTCACACAGGAAGGGCTCCTAACCCATGAAGAGTGGCTTTTTTGTGATGTTTTTTACCCACAATTCTTAATCAGTGTTCTAGAACTCCAGTTACCAGCAGTGATTGTGACATCAGCATTGGAATTCTCGGTTAAGAACAATCTGTAGCTGTGATCTTACGGCTTAGAAGGTTAAAACCAAGACCGTCCACAACTTCCTCCCCCGCTTAGCGGCAAAGGAACGATGACTCCGCTCCTGAAAGGCATGCTGGGTAACCTGCCTCTCACCCCAGCAGCTCTGCGCTGGGGTCAGGAATCTGCCCAAGGGCCCAGTTGAGCAAACCGGGTTGGGACACTGTCCTCCCACGCTCCCCGCCCCTCCCTCCCAAACACAGAGAAGCTCTCCCCCTCTCTCCATCTCCCCTCTCTATTTCACAACTCGCTCACTCCCGCATCGCCATGTTCGGTCTGCCGTTGCCGGGGGACCTGAAAAAAAAGAGCTAAATAAACCCCCCCCCCCCCCCCAACTGTATTACCCACCCACTGTATCACAGAACCCCACCCCCCACCCCCACCATTAACTGTAAGCTGCTCTTGGCAGCAAGACAGGACCGTTACTATGGAGCCATGAATTATGGGAAGAGACAGTCAGCCATGGATTCACTGCTGCTGGTCATGCCACTGAACCAGCCATTATACAGGCATCACTGGTGATTTCATTTGGGTCTAAAAACAGAACTTGAGAAAGTGATTTTTAAAAAATAAATCTTTTGATGAAAATGAGTACAGGGAAGAAAAAAGGTACCCGAATTGCCGATCTACCTGAAATGGCAAAGTTTCATTACCGCGTTCTGGTTAAAGACTCGGATGAAATTACAGTAGGAAAAAACAAGGAAAATGCTTTTTCACTTATGTGCTTATTTCATAAAGCTTTAAATTAATTTTAACCAGGTAAAAAATTGTCTTGGAAAGACCAAAGCCTCCCTTTTTTTAAATTGGGTAATTCAGAGAGTTGCCGTTCCAGGCAAATGTAATTTAACAGAAAGGGCAGACATTCTCCATTATTTCCCAGAATAGAAGTAGATTAAGTTGTGTCCATACAGGGGGTGTGTGTGTGTCCTATGTGTGTGCCAGCCCAGCATATTTAGTTGAAGGCTATATCCATAGAGACGGGTAGTAAGGCTTGCCCTTGGATGAGGCTTCCAGTGAAACCCATCTTCATTAAATCTGCTCCCACCGTCCAGCTTAAACCAGTCTGTGTACTGTTCATACTGCTGATTAATCCATACTAAAGAGCACACAAGTCTGTGTACTGTTCATACTGCTGATTAATCCATATTAAAGAGCACACAAGTCTGTGTACTGTTCATACTGCTGATTAATCCATACTAAAGAGCACACAGTCTGCATACTGTTCATACTGCTGATTAATCCATACTAAAGAGCACACAGTCTGCATACTGTTCATACTGCTGATTAATCCATACTAAAGAGCACACAGTCTGCATACTGTTCATACTGCTGATTAATCCATACTGAATAATACAGTTTGCACACTGTATATATTGCTCATTAATTCATATTGAAGCATACAGTAACATAAATGTGGTGTATAGGTTGCAGCGTGCTTGCCAAGCCTTATTATATAAAGCACCAAAGTCATAGTCATATAATATGTCATATTACAGTTATTGCTGAACATATATTAAGTGCAAGACACAAATAATAAGGAATATGCTTGTAATATTTGACAATGTGCCATGAAAAAAATATTCACAACCTTTATTAGCCTCATATTGGAAGACATCATTTTCACAATTTATTTGTCTTATTTTCATGTTGAAATATGTATTTTTCTGGAGGGATTGAGTCAGCTATGTTTCGACGCAAAGAATACTCGACATTTTCCCACAAAACACAATATATGATTCAATGAATATTCAATTCACCCGGAATTTATTCCTTTTCTGGCCCGGTTCCCTCTGGAATACACCGCACTCAGGAAAAAAAAAGAAAAATGCTATAAACAGCTGGGCCTATTAAACATAAATTACTGTGCGCCCAGCCAACGGGCGCGTCGAGCTGTTGTTGTCATATAAACGGCTCATTTGGAGAAGCAGGACTGACACTTTTATTGGATGTCTAATGTATTTCAGAACCAACGAGTAAGAAGGCCCAAAGGGCCTCCTCCGGAGGCCGATTCTGCACACAGTCAGGTGAGACAGAGCCGGAGGAACCGCATGCCACTGTAACCACACGCTAACCTTCCTACGCTGTAGCCACACACCACTGTAGCCACACACCACTGTAGCCACACACCACTGTAGCCACACACCGCTGTAGCCACACACCACTGTAGCCACACACCACTGTAGCCACACACCACTGAAGCCACACACCGCTGTAGCCACACACTGCTGAAGCCACATGCCCCTGAAGCCACACGCCCCTGTATACACAAACCACTGTAGCCACAAACCGCTGTAGCCACACACCGCTGTAGCCACAAACCGCTATAGCCACACAACACCGTAGACACACACTGCCGTAGACACACACCACTGAAGCCACACACTGCTGTAGCCACACACCACTGAAGCCACACACCGCTGTAGCCACACACCGCTGTAGCCACACACCACTGAAGCCACACACCGCTGTAGCTACACACCACTGTAGCCACACACCACTGTAGCTACACACTGCTGTAGCCACACACCACTGAAGCCACACACCACTGAAGCCACACACCGCTGTAGCCACACACCACTGTAGCTACACACTGCTGTAGCTACACACCACTGTAGCTACACACCGCTGTAGCCACACACCACTGTAGCCACACACCGCTGTAGCAAGACGTTTCGCGCCCCGCTCTCCCGCTCCTCGTCCCTCGGCCCTCTGGGAGATTCTGGGAGGCTGTGAGTGAAGCTCTATCTGCACCTCCCATCTGGAACGGTCTTAATGAAGGAGCGATCAGCGACAGGCCAGCCCCCCGATCAACTCAGAACGACGTCGCCTACGATGACACCACCACCCCAGGCTGATTCCTGATTCGCTAGTGTGATGAATGATACCGCGTACGAATGTTAGACACCATGAACGTGATTTATCGTCCGAGTTTCTACGACAACTGCTCGTGTCCCGCGGGGTCAGAGGTGAGGAGTGAGGCAGGGGATCATGGGCTTGTGACCTTATGACCCCCTCCCAACCCCAGGTCCCAAATGAAATTAAACACCTTGTTCTATTGTGCTGTCTCTACTGGGGAAACAAAACCACTGGAAGTCAGAGAGGATCATAACCAAACCAACCCTGGATGAGGCACACCTCCAGGAAAAACACGTACAGTAGATTAAAGATAATATATCTTCTTATATTTAATCCATACTAAAAACATTGATGTTTTGCCATCGTGTAGCCTTCATCAAAATTACTCAATTGCCAGCCACAAAAACAACACAGTGATTCTGGATGGAGAGAATTTCGGCTGCTCAAGACAAAATGATATGTGAGTAATTTCCTTGTGGGGTAAGAGAAAGTGCTGAAATGCTGGAAGTGAAACATACGGTCAAAGGCTCCATTTAATTAGAGTTTATTGTATGAATCGGCTGAATACTGAACCCACAATCTACATGCATGTGAGCTAGAAACCAAACACACAGCCACTAGACTAGTCTAGTGCACCTCTCCCGAACCAACATCTGCCTGAGACAGGTCATTTTGCCACAGTCATCACATTACATGCTGGTACCAGCTTAGCACGACACTGTTCATTTCAGGGTGGGCCCTGGGGTTGGTCTCTGACGCTACTACTGGGCTGCAACTTGGAACCAGCTTGTGATGCAGGATTAATCATAACTAAGCGAGACAATCACGCACAAGGGAGGGAGTCACATGAAGAGAAACATACTATCAGAACCTGAGCAGCACTCAGTGGGTAGGAAGAGGGGGCTGAGAATAGAGGAAGTGGGTGGAGGCGATAAAGAATAGGGTGGTCTATGAGGAAGATAAGGAAGAGAGGGATGTGGGTTTGTGGTGGAGGAAGGAGGGGTAGATAAGGCTTATGGCATGGGGGATTGAAGACCTCGTGGGGCTGATTTGTGGTTGTGTGTGGAAAGGGGCGCGGGGTTAGGCAGATGATAAGAGAGGGACGTTCCTCTACGGTGGGGAATGTGAGCAGTGTGGTGTAGGGTGCAGGATGGAGAGGTGCATTCTGGGAGTGTCAGAGAAGGCAGGGGGTAAAGGATAACGGAGATGGATGAAATACAGGGGTGCTTAGGGATGGAGACAGAGGACTGAGAGAGAGAAAGAGAGGGAGAGAGAGAGAGAGAGAGAGAGGATCGGGACTGAACAGGAGGATGAGGAGGGGAGGAGAGGAAGACTCACCCTCTGCTTCATCCCCGGAGCCCTGGCAACCGTCCTCGTCATCGCAGTCTGCGCTGCCCTCCGGCGTCCCACTTCCTGTCTCCAGCCACGCCCCCCTGTCCCTCTCCTGGGGGGTCTTTCCCTGCATCTCCTGCCACACAAACAGGAAGGCCTGGGTTAGGGGTCAAAGGTCACTCATAGGCTTTACAGGTCAGATTAGGACATTAACCATACCATTCTCAGTACACCCATCTCTTTATTTATTTTTTGAATGCAAAATGGTTTGTGCAAGCATAGGGCTCATATTCATCATATGTAGATTTGTCCATTGGATGCACAAAAACCTCAGTCACCACGTAGTCAAATGCCATGTGGTACATGGAACTGGATTGAAAGCTGGAACAAATAGCAAAAAAACAGAAATGGCAAAATAAAGAATTTTCTGTTTTTAAAGCACATTAAAAATCAAACACATCAGAGGGGAAAGACCGGTCAAATTTGATAAATAATGCGAAAAAAAATAATCTCACGCATTCCTCACTTATGAGCAATATTCCCATCTGTTTTGTTTTGAGTCGTGGAGATTTCTACAGAAACCAGGAGTGGCCATCTACTGGTTTCTGTAGAAATTGAAGTCATGGAGAGCCGCTGCCTATTTTCCCATCTCACTTTCAAGGGTTATCCTATCATCTTAAAGTTTAGGATTTATTACTTTCGTTAATAATTCTTAAAATATATTTTTTATATCTTTTTATCTGTTCTATTACTCTTTTATGCGGAAATGAAGATAACCGAATTGGCATCTGACCATGAGCGTCTCGGTGAAGAATTTAGGGTGATTCAAAGATCTCAGAATGAAAGCATAATTAAGTATTACTTGCAAGATTTTTTTTTTATTTTTATGATCAAATCCTTCATGTAGCTAATTGGATTGAACGTTGGTTTGTTCAGATTTCTTCTTCGCAAATTATGCTTCATGGCTATTTATAGACATCAAAGCACAGTCAAGCACCTCGGAGTAAGTCTTTCACAAACCACTTAATGTACTTTCTGTGAGTGTCAGACATATGTACATGTCACATGTACATGTGTCATATGTGTGTGCGCGTCATACGTAGATGCGTGTGGCTTATGGCCCTGCTTTAGCTCGTTCCATCAGTCCATTTTTCCTACATTTATAAAGACAAGCTGACGTCAATTGCTATGAAGTCAATTCTTCATAACCACACAAACACATCATAAAGTATTTAGTCCATAAAATTAATACAATTGTATTACTTGTGTATTACATTTTTTTTTGTATCCAGTTCCCGGAAAAAGGATTGGAGTTTAGATTTTACGTCATCGTGTACCAGTGGGCGTGTATGTCAATGAAATGCCTGTCCGTTTTCTGTTCCCCTCCAATCAATACCCTTTCCACACAGCAGCGCATCCTCATTTGACGTCCCTATCCTCGGCTTCCCGCCATTCAGAAAACGACCCGCTCCACTTGCGATATCGCGGGAGCCATTTCAGCTCGTCTTTAAAGGGCCTGCTTTCATGTAGCTGCTCGGCACCCCGAAAACCCGAACGGCAATAAGCCAGGAGTCTCTTCACACAAAAAATCCCGACTAATCCAGAGGATGAGAAGAGTGAAAGGTAATTAGAGAGACGGGTCGGACACTGTCTGAAGCGCGTTTCATTCCCCTCGCTGAACCCCGCGCCTTCTTTGTGAAAGTGTAGAAAAAGCGCCTCGCTGAGCCACTCCTGGCATTTTCAGACCGCTGGCCTAATTCACTGGAGTCTCTCTTCTGCTTTTAATTGCAGGCAGAGTCTTTGAGGAGCTTCCAGAAACGCCTCCGCCCGCATTACTGGGAGCGGCCTCGCCGGGAGCCCGACAAGACGTTTATAAATGTTTAATGGAGGCTCTGTGTCACCGGGTCAATCCCAGAGGTCACCCTGGAGACGGAAACGGAAAACTTTAGGAAGGGAGACGTGTGGTAAAACAGAAGCCGAGACTCGGTCCGGGGGAAAGGCGGTGGATCCTGAATAAAACAGCAGCAGGATGAGCACGGTGCTCTGGGGTAGAGCCGGCGCCGTGCTGGGCACACAGCAGTGCCTACTCTGGGGCTGGGGGAGTAACCGGCGGGCGGTACCACCTGCAGCCATACAAGATTTCTCCACTGGAACTTATGTTATGAAACGGTTTTGATCCTGGATGCGGATTGGCTGAGACCGGGGTTCTACAGTCACTGTATATCCGATACAGCAAGAGTAAGCAGTATCACACCACACACAACCATTACTTACAAATAATATTGACAAAGAAATAGTACCGCGGTAATAAATGAATGGTTTCTGTATTTTACAACCATCCGATGAAAGAAATACGGCGCTCAAGGCCACAGATACAGGGCCACAGATACAGGGGTCTTGCTGGACTGCCCTGTAGCCGTGGCTGTGCGCACCATCCAGCACTCCCTCGCATGCCAGTCACCTCTCCGCCAAAATGTGGGTTGAAATGTAATGTTTCTCTCCAGTTAATATTATGTTTTATCCCCACTTACAGTCTAAGTAAACCCACCTAGGAGAGCCACTTAAACGCTGGCTTTCGGTGGCATAATCTGTTCTGTGAAAATAACGAACGCGGCGGACAGGGCCGCGCGGAGGCCATTAGAACGACGAGGCTCTGCTGGTGGACTTGCTGCTTGAGTGGTTTGAAAGCTCCTATCAGTGCAGTCAATTAGGCCCGCTACGCTGACAAGTAGCTCGTTTAAAACCCCCCCACGTCCCCCCCCCCCCCCCCCCCCCCCCCGTACGGCGCCGTTGTCGGGCCCATTCCGGAATGCTTCAGCGGAACCGGTCGCAATTAACCACGGCGGAGCGGCGAGCTCCTCGTTTAGCTGGATTTGAGGAGGGGGAGAGGAGGTGTAGAAGAAGGGAGAGGAAGGGAGGGGGGTGGGCGGACGGACAGACTAGGAGCCCGGGTCACGGTGCGGGCCTTGGGCCACGATGAACCCTCTCTCCAATTCTGTCCTCATCTCTGCGATTTTAAGGCTACAAGCTGGGTACGCAGATGCCCTTCTCCTGCTTCAGCCTTCTCCTCCCCAGCCTGTTCGGGGCTGAGGTAAACAGTTTGTCCCTCTCTTACCCCGCCCGCAGACGCTTGCATTGCCCACGGGTTCTCCAGACTGGCTGATTGCACATGCATTTCCAGTCGCGCAATTTGCTCAAATTGCTATGTGTTAAGAGGGTTATTTGCATGTTATTGCCGGAAACCTGGGCCCGCTAAAGTGCTCGCGTAACACTGATGATGTTGCCGGGCTCAAATGCGTTTTTCCTTTTCATCCGAGGGTGAGAATTAGCCGTGCGTTTGATGCACAGTAACTCCCTTTGTGGGCTGTGCGAGCCGGTACCTTCTGAAAGTCTTGCTGATGACACAAAGTTTCCGGCTGGGGGATTCTGGGGGACGTGCCTGCGCCCGGAGGTCTCCGTTTCACCTTCCCGCGCGGGCGAGCGGACACGCAGCCCCCTGGGCTAACCACGTCCTCCTGCCAGGCAAATGTGATCTTTTCACAAGGAATTCTGGGACGCTTCGCCTCAGAGACTTCAAATTAATGAAGAGGTGAGCGAATGGGCTGCAGTTCATTCTGCATCGGCCCTCCCGTGTATCCGGTGGCCTGCCCCGCTGCAAAATCCAACTGGTGAGCAGCATGAAGATTGAGCTGGTCAACCTGGTCATAAGCTGGTCTAGCTGGGTATGGGCTGGGTCAACTAGCTAGAGCTGGTAGCTTGTTTCAGAACATAGCTTGAACTGGTCAAATCATATCCAGCCGGGAGCTGGTCTGAACTGGTCAACCAGCTAAATCATCTCAAGCTGGGAGCTGGTCTGAACTGGTCTAGCAACTACCAGCTGTTTCAAAAGCTAAAGCTTTTTTAGCTTAAGCTGTTTCTCTCAGCAGGGTGGTTAATTTAGCTACGGCGCTGAAAAGCGCCCTGTGCGATTGGGGAGCTGGGCCCGGTGAGTCAGGCCAGAAAGGAAACTATGAAAATGAAAACCATAAAGGCAGCTACATCATACTGGGACTTAGGTTGTTGAAGCTCCAAATGAAAAAAAAAAAAAGAGAGAGAGAGAAAAAGGAAACCAAAAAGCCCTTTCAAAATGGTTCCAGTAATGCCCATGGAGAAATGGTGTGTCGGTGCTGATGGAAAACATGGACGGGGACCAGATAGAGTAACAAAATTTAAAACGCAGCTCGTTATACCTTTGCGCCAGTTTCTCAGCAGCCAAACAAAGCTGAGAGGCAGAATCCCAGCTCTCTGAAGGCCTCTTTGCAGAAGAGATAGAGGACCGTCTCTCAGGAGGGACTTTACATGCATGTGGCCAATCCCAAGCCGCATAAGAAACTTCAAAAAATTTCCCACTGAGGACGCGGGAGCCCAGTTCAACACCAGTTTACAAACCACTTTCAGAGCGCTGGTATAATCCTGCTAAAGGAGATTACACTGCCGTAAAACAACAGACATTCACTGTTATACAGCACATATTGTGTTATAGTGTTACAGAACATTAAACTTAACTGTAGCCCACAAAACCCTAACCATAACACAGGTATGCGATTTCCCCTCAAGCGTAACAGTATACTCATGCGTAATGTACATAGACCTTTAACTGGGTCTATAAGAGCAATACTGATGTGTGTATGCAAATCACATTAGACATTACTTGTTAGCATCTTAGCAACCTCTGTATTCAGACACAATTAGCTGTCTGTATGTCTTTAAATATCAGGTTTACTGGTGCCATACTGGGATCCCATATACCCATTCTACCTATGATTTAGGCTTTCCTCTATGGTTCAAAATTTCACTGGGGAAGAATAATCCCCCCCAATTACAGTGTTGTGAAAACATAACCATGGTGTGCTTATTTCTCTATATTATCTGCAATCATGCATGCAGTGGGCACCATCCATAAAGACTTTTGGACTGAACCCACAAGAGACTGGTCACAAATCCAGTTGTTTCTTAATAGGATAGAGGTTATCAGTCATTAGAGTGGCATCTGAGAACACTTGTCTGAGATCCAAGCGTGCCGTCTCTAGGCACCAGAACATGTCTCCAACTCCCCAAATTCATTCAGTTTGCAAAAGAGAGGTAACGGCATATCCTCTGAAGACCTGGCAAATCATGTTTATCCCTTACAGAGGACAAAAGAGAAGCATCTTTGGCCATGATCTCAAGAACCATATTTTAGACAATAGTGAAACCTACACTATAATACGAAAAATGAAAGAGGTAATATTTTCACTGTCAGCCAAGTTTAACTCATTATTTTTCTGCTGAGTCTCAAGAGGATATGATATACACTTGTTACATAACAGACCCTTCCATTCACAGAGGTATACCAGCATGTTAACAAACACAATTATGTACAGTAGAAGTTGAAGATTTGCAACTGAAATGTGCAGATTTGCAATTTTCTTTTCAAAGAAAAAATATATTTTATCTCTAAAATATTTTCTGCATAATGTTAACTTTTTCCACTAATTTTATCTTCTGAATATCTTCCACATATCTTTGGTCAACTTTGGGAAGAAGAAGCACTGCATATCTGAATTGGGTATTTTGGCTCAGATACACCCATAATGTGCAGTATTTTGGGAAAACCACTTCAGACAGAGAGAGGGGGGCGAGAGAGAGAGAGAGAGAGAGGGGGGGGAAAGGGAGGGAGAGATAGAGAGAGAGGGAGAGAGAGAGAGAGAGAGAGAGAGAGAGGGAGAGAAAGGCAAAAAGCAAAAAAAAACAAAAAAAACACTAGATGGGGTCCTCTGTAAGGAGCATGATAAGCTTATTAAAGTTAAGGAACATAATTAAAATGGAAGTAATTAACCAGCCCATTTATTAAACATACCCTGACATTAATGAAAAGCAGATAAATATTGTTGCAGCAACAATGCTGAGATAACTGACAGGGCATTAGCGTGTTATTGAGGAAGCAGGAAGGACAGACTCATTTACATCGTCTCGCCTAATCATCTGCTGCTTACTTTAATTACAGGAGGTACAATAGCATGAACCGAGGCATTGTGGTCAAATAATAAATAAATACAAATAAACAGAAAATACATTCGATTTTCATTAACTGTAGAGTAGATGAAGACAGAGATATTCTCATGTATTTATTATAAGCATCTTTGAGCATTGGAAAATGCTATATAAAGAAAATGTATTATTATTAGTGCTAGTAGTATTAGCAGTATAAGCAGTGTTCAACACGCTCTTGGGTAGGATACACACTCACTGAGCACTTTATTCGAATCACCTGTCCGCCTACTTATTCATGCGATTATCTAATCAGCCAATCATGTGACAACAGTGCAATGCATACAATCATGTAGACACGGGTCAGGAGCTTCAGCTAATGTTCACATCAGCCATCAGGATGGGGAAAAAATGTGATCTAAGCGATTTCAACCGTGGCATGATTGTTGATGCCAGACAGGGTGGTTTGAGTATGAAACGCAGGGGATCTTCTCACAGAGGACAGTGGGAGTGAAGGGGAGTGTTTGGGTCAGCTGGCTCGGCGGAGGGGTGGGGAGGAGAAGGGGTGGGCTTGACAGGAGAACACGGAAACTGAGGGTGTAAAAATGACCAGCAGCTTCATTCTGCTCTCAGGCTGAAGGGAGGTCGTGTAGCCTGTCTAAAGCTCCACTGCCTTCCACCTTTCTCTCATCCCCCCGGCCGTTTGAATGAAGGGAGCAGAGAGGAGAGGAGGGGAGGGGAGGGGTGCTGTGTGTGCATTTCAGTGCATGCAAATCTGAGGCAAAAACCACCGGCCGGGTGTGACAGGAGTGTGTCTATGTCTAATTGAGTGTGTGGGTGTGTGCATGTGTGTGGGTGTGTGTACGTGTGTAATTGTGTGTGTATGTGTGTGTGTATGGCTGTGTGTATGAGTGTGCATGAGTGTGTATGGCTGTGTGTGTGTGTGTATGGGTATGTGTGTGTGTGTGTGTGTGTGTGTGTGTATGGCTGTATATGTGTGAGTGTGTATGTGTGTGTGTGTACGGATTTGTGTGTGTATGGGTGTGTGTGTGTGTGTGTGTGTGTGTGTTTATGGGTATGTGTGTGTGTGTGTGTGTGTGTTGATGGCTGTGTGTATGTATGTGCATGTGTGTGTATGGCTGTGTGTGCGTGTATGTATGGATATATGTGTGTGTGTGCGTGTATGTGTGTGTGTGTGTGTGTGTATGGCTGTGTGTGTGTGTGTATGTGTGTGTGTGTGTGTGTATGGCTGTGTGTGTGTGTGTGTGTGTATGGCTGTGTATGTGTATGTGTGTGTGTGTGTGTGTGTGTATGGCTGTGTATGTGTGTATGGGTATGTGTGTGTGTATGTGTGTGTGTGTGTGTGTATGAGGGGAAGGTTATTATAAGCTGGGGGCAGTGGCTTCATTACCAGAGCTCACTGACAGAGGCCAAGGTTTTGGAGCTGCGTGAAACCGCCCGTCTCTAATGAGATCCCGTAAAAATCAAACGGCGGGTTTTAATGGTCACACAGGGGCAGTCCTCCCTCTCCAGCCCCCGCCATTAAAACGGCCATCAGAGAGGGCTTCAAAGGCCCTGCACGGCCTGGTCCCATTACAGCCAGCCGCTTCACCTCCACTCTGACTGGCCCTCCTCTCCCACCTCCCAGACCATCAACCAGCACTGCCCTGATCCAAACCAGGACCGAACGCACCCTGATCCAAACCAGGACCGAACGCACCCTGATTCAAACCAGGACCGAACGCACTCTGATCCAAACCAGGACCGAACGCACTCTGATCCAAACCAGGACCGAACGCACTCTGATCCAAACCAGGCCAGAACGCACCCTGATCCAAACCAGGACCGAACGCACCCTGATTCAAACCAGGTCTGAATGCACCCTGATCCAAACCAGGTCTAAACGCACTCTGATCCAAACCAGGACCGAACGCACCCTGATCCAAACCAGGACCGAACGCACCCTGATTCAAACCAGGTCTGAACGCACCCTGATCCAAACCAAGACCGAACGCACCCTGATCCAAACCAGGACCGAACGCACCCTGATCCAAACCAGGACCGAACGCACCCTGATCCAAACCAGGCCAGAACGCACCCTGATTCAAACCAGGACCGAACGCACCCTGATCCAAACCAGGACCGAACGCATCCTGATCCAAACCAGGACCGAACGCACCCTGATCCAAACCAGGACCGAACGCACCCTGATCCAAACCAGGCCAGAACGCACCCTGATTCAAACCAGGACCGAACGCACCCTGATCCAAACCAGGACCGAACGCATCCTGATCCAAACCAGGTCTAAACGCACTCTGATCCAAACCAAGCCAGAACACACCCTGATCCAAACCAGGACCAATCGCACCCTGATCCAAACCAGGCCAGAACGCACCGATTCAAACCAGGACCGAACGCACCCTGATCCAAACCAGGACCGAACGCACCCTGATCCAAACCAGGCCAGAACGCACCCTGATCCAAACCAGGACCGAACGCACCCTGATTCAAACCAGGACTGAACGCACCCTGATCCAAACCAGGTCTGAATGCACCCTGATCCAAACCAGGTCTAAACGCACTGTGATCCAAACCAGGCCAGAACGCACCCTGATCCAAACCAGGCCAGAACACACCCTGATCCAAACCAGGCCAGAACGCACCCTGACCCAGGATTGGCTGGCCGGGTTGTGTTGGAGAGGCAGAATGAGACCAAATGGCGATGTGCTCACCCTCCACCAGAAACCAAAGAATAAGCCCCTCATGCTGGGGTTGAGGGCAGGCTGTATATTTGCTTAATGCTCTTAGTAGCCTGTTTGTTTGTTTCTTCAGCTTGGGGGGGATGTCCCAGACAATGGTTTTTCACTCAGAGTGTGTGTGTGTGTGTGTGTGTGTATGGGGGGTAAATCTTCAAAAATACATCATCTTTCATTTTTATTTTTCATTTTGGATCGAGGGGGTAGGGGAAGTCAGCATGTGGTCGATTAATCCATATCATACCAGTCAGAGCTCCTCTACCCCATGCATCCCCTGAGTGTCTGCAGAACGGCAGAGCAGTCTGGACCCACCGACCCGCTGCCCAGAGCAGCCTTCGCTCCTGTATCTGCGCCGTATTGTACCGGTGGGTGGGGAGGGGAGCCCAGACAGGCTCCAGGGCATAGCAGCGAGCTCCCAAACACATTCCTTCCGTATTTGAAATGAAAATACAGGCCGATTAGACGACCAGTCTCCCTCCTCCTGGGAACCGGTCAGAGGAGTCGGGGCTTGACACGGCTTTCTGTTCCTGAGCTGGGATAAAAGAGTTTCTCTCTCGGCCTCTTCTCCTCTCTCTGTCTCTCTTCCTCTCTCTCTCCTGCTCTCACCATCTCTAAAGCCCCCCCTTTCTCTCTCTGTCCGTCTCTCTGCCTCTTCTCCTCTCTTTGTCTCTCTTTCCCTCTACATCTAAATACGGTACAGTAGTAAATACGTCTCTCACTGTCTCTTTACCTCTCTCTCCCTCCCTCTCTCTCTCTCTCAGTGATTGGTAGTGTGACAGCGCTGTTGCAGAGAGCTCGATCGCGCATTAAGACATCCTGAAGTCATTAGCCGCGTTTACAGCACCCGCCCGTGTTCTGTGACACTCTGCCTGCCAAACCCCATCTCATTTCTCCTTCACTCCTGGGGTTTACACCTTTTCACACGGCACAAACTGGCTCTGAGACCAGGAGCACAGAGGAGCACAGAGGAGAGGAGAGAAGGGGAGAGGAGGGGAGAGGGGAGGGGAGAGGGGAGAGCAGGGGAGAGGGGAGAGGAGAGAAGGGGAGAGGAGGGGAGAGGGGAGAGGAGAGGAGAACAGAGAGGAGAGTAGAGGGGATAGGAGAGGAGAAGAGAGAGGAGAGGAGAGAGAAGGGAGAGGAGAGAGGAGAAGGGAGAGGAGAGGAGGAGAGAGAGGTGAGGAGAGGGGAGAGGAGAGGAGAGATGGGGAAAGGAGGGGAGAGGGGAGAGGGGAGGAAAGCAGGGGATAGGAGGGGAGAACAGAGAGGAGAGGAGAACAGAGAGGAGAGTAGAGGGGATAGGAGAGGAGAAGAGAGAGGAGAGGAGAGAGGAGAAGGGAGAGGAGAGGAGGAGAGAGAGGTGAGGAGAGGATAGGAGAGAGGAGAGAAGGGGAGAGGAGAACAGAGAGGACAGGAAAATAGAGGGGAGAGGAGAGGAGAGGAGAAAGGAGAGAGGAGAGAAGGGGAGAGGAGAACAGAGAGGACAGGAAAATAGAGGGGAGAGGAGAGGAGAGGAGAAAGGAGAGAGGAGAGAAGGGGAGAGGAGAGGAGAGGAGAGGAGAGAGGAGAGAAGGGGAGAGGAGGGGAGAGGAGAGAGGAAGAGAGGAGAAGAAGAAGGGGGTCCAGAGAAGAGCCCTTGAGACCACACTGCACCAGTCAGTCAGTGAGACAGCTGAGCTCTCTTAAGCCTCACCCCATCCTGCCCTCTACAGAAACAGCCTGTCTGGAAAGCACCGGCAGTAAATAAAGTCTTTTTTTCTATTTCTGTTTAAATGTTTCATCCTTGCACTCAGCACTGCCCCTGGACACATCAGCATCACGGTCATTCCGCTGCGGCCTCACAACATTACAACGTCCGCGTTCACTGGGCACCCTCTCCTCCCGCTGCTTCTCCCGCAAACTCTAATCCTGGAGGACCGCTGTGTCTGCTGCTCTTTCATGTGCCGCCCCTAAGTGCTTAGTTAAAGTCACTGATTGGCTGAAGACTCCACCCACCTTGTTTCAAGGCCAGATTGAAACAAGACCCAACAGAAATCCAGCAGAAATGTCTGCCCTCCAGGACTGGAGCTTTCGGTTACTTTTTGCTTGTCGAGCGTAACGTTCTTACCCCTTTGGCAAATCTTGAAATGAGTCATATCTCACCTCATCTTTTTTCAGCAAAAAAAGTAATATGAATACTGTAGGATCTAGCCCTGAGTGCAGGTTTTTTTCACTGCCGAGACCCCTGCTCCACCCCCAGGTCTCCCCCCCCGCCCACATCCTGAAGGATCCACAGCCACACATTGCTGATGCAGTCTCCAGACAGACTACTGTCTGCACCACAGATCAGCGCAACACGGCAGAAAAATAATCACATTTTCCACAGAGGACTCGGAGGTGAGGGATGCAGTGGATCAGACTACGCCAGGGTCAGCACTGCTCTCTCCCTCCCTCTTCCTCTCTCTCACTCTGTCTTTTTTCATCATCTTATCTCTCCGTCTTTCTGTCACTCTCTTTCTCTCTTCATCTCTTCTCTCTTTTCCTCCCTCTCTCTCTGTCTGTCTCTTCTAATCTTTTTACTTCTCTGTCTTTCTATCTCTTTACTTCTCGCTGTTCCTCCCTATATCTCTCTTTCACCTCTGTTTCTCCCTCTCTTTCTGTCTCTCTCTTCATCTCTTTACCTCCCTCTGTTCCTCCCCCCCTCTCTCTCTTCCCTGTTCTTTCCCTCTCCCTTTCTCTCTCTCGCTCTCTCTCACTCTGTGTCTCCCAGTCCTGTGTCTGTGTTCCTACAGTAATTACATTTTGGGCTTGGCTCCTCTTAGATTAATATTGTATAATATCCAGGCAATTGGATAGATGAATCTCATAAAAACAGATGTAAGGCTCTCTTAAGAAACAGTCCCAGAGCGGCAGCTGAGAATTAATTTTGTCTTGTTTGTGATTAAACAAATACGGGTTTCTACTGACCCCAAAATGTGTTCTCTCCATTTTATAATGTGGATGGTACAGTATAAACGCGCTGCTAGACAGTAATTAGGTGCTCTTGTCTGGGCCCAGATGCACAAAACACTATTTTTTCACCCCCAAATTGTCAGGCCTATTTTTAAGACCAATTCTTTTCCACGTTGACCTGAATAACTGTGCCACATCCTGGCAACTCCACCATTTTGGCTTGTTCGACTATAATAAAGAGAACTTAAGGCACGACACAGTAGCACGGATGTTTTAATCCACAGTCCAAATTTGAACAGGCTGAATGGGCAGAGCTATTAGACCGCAGTGCTGTGATTGGCTCAAACCGGATGACTCAATGACGGAGAGCATAGGGCATCTCCCCATTAAAGGGCTCATTTAACGGCATTAATGTCCTAAACGGCACAATGTCCCATGAGTATAGGCATGTCTTTCTCTTCATATGAAACATGGGTTTGCGATGAAGTATAACATTCAAAGCCGTAAGGAAATGTTGTACACGTCCATGTAATCCTTGAACCCTAAACAATTAGGCTAAAGTGAGCCGTACATAGATGTCTAAGCGACTGGTGATGTCTCAATTCTTTGCTATACCTTTCAATAAAATAAAAACTGGATGATAAATATTTTGCCTGCACCAAAATGTGCGTTGGCAAGCAACAATTAATGAAAACAGATGTCTGCAAATAACTGTCCAAAGATCTGCAAAACGGCCAGAATAATAACTGCTTAACGCAGAGCTATCAGGTGATTATTTTGTGTTCTGCACCCCCGTCGGGACGCAGTGTCACACTAATTGTTACACTGGAGAAATTGTCAGTGTGTAATTTGCCGGCGTTCTTTTAAAAGAATCCATTCTGCATTAGAGCGCGATGCCGTGGCCCTCTCGCTCGCGTCTGCGCGGGATTAAGGAAAAATAATGGGCTGGAATATTGACTCTTCCCCAAGCTATAAATTTCCCTCTCCGCCTCAAACGCTGGAGATGGAGCCCCACAGAACACAGCGCAGCGATGGCCTTTGATATATCATCCTGCTGGGGGGGAAGCGGGTGGGGGAGGGGGGGGGGAGGCGCTTTGGGCCAGATATCATGGCCCTCTGGGTGTCTTCCACTCTGCCATTTTATTGCGGTATAAACATTAGGGCCACCTCTGACCGAGAGAGAGTCTCCCCGAATCCGTCATCGTCTCCGGCTGCGCTGACACCGACCGCCGTCCTGCTCCTGAGCACACAATCTCACACCCGCCTCACAGGGCCCGTCAGTCACGGCCTTATTTATGCCGCCTTTACACACATACTTTTATTGTTGCATAAAGTACATTGCAAAATATAAGCATTAAATAACTCCATAAACATGACACGGACATAGCCGCAATACAGCTTATGAGATATTACTTTTTATTAAAAAAATATATGTTTGTTCTATTTTTGAACAGCTGTAGGGTCAGACTGGGATGTAGCCAGAAAGCGCCGGAATGTTCCGGGTCCGACTCCAAGTGTCGGGCACAGCCGGACGCACCGCTGGCTTCCCGTCACGTCTTTCGACGTTACGTTTGAAAGCGTGTTTCGTCGCCACCGTTT